>NC_046384.1:25890260-26190260 GCF_011125445.2 Fundulus heteroclitus
TAAAACTTCATTTATCTCTTTAGGATACTAAAAAAAGTTATTTGGCTGTCATCTGGATTTTATGCATTGATTAGGTGTATTTATATTCAAGGAAACCCTGGCAGATATTGAGAAGAAATTTCAGCATGCAGAGCAGGAGCTAAGGTCTAAATCAAGAGAAATCCAGCTACTGGAAGGTGAGATTGAGCATCTAGAGAGGCAAAGAAAGATCCTGCTGGAATCCTGTACTTCTATCAGCAAGGAAAACATAGAGCTACAGATGCTCATACAAGAAGAGGAGGATAACGCCCAATTGACACTTGGAAAATTTGACGTGTACAGGAAAAAGATGAAAGGTCACAGAGACACGGTCTTGCAGGCTATGAGCCAGACTGAGACCCACAGAGAACTGGAGGAGAAGAGAATGCTGGTCTGCAAGCTGAGGCAGGAAAAAGAGCAGCTAAGGAAGGATTTGCAAAATCCAAATGATAACACACCACAGATGGCTAAGGTTGGAAAATAAATAAAATTTTGTGAAGTTTCTGAGAATTTGGATTTATTTTTTGTTTCTATAAATTTTCTTCTTTGCAGGGGGAGACTGATGCCTTAAAGAGGGAGCTATTGGATAAAAAGGTGGCAATTGCTGAAAGGAGAGAACATTTGAAAAACGAGTTTGAGACTCATGCTAAGTTAAAGAAAGACATAGAGGTACAGGAAAGAAAATAAATATTCCCCTAGAACTGCAACCTTCTCTGGATATAATAGATGTCTAAATAGATATAGTTTTACCACAAAACAGACTGGTTATTGTAAAAAATGTTCAGATGACATGAAATGATTTCAGTTATAAAAGTAACTCATCCAAGTTAGATTCTTATTGTTCTTTCTCGTTTCTTCAGATCCAAAACAGGCGCCATGAAGCCATCGTCAAGCGCCTCCGCAGCCAACTCAGTAGAGCTCAGGCTGTCCACAGGTGAAACGAGTCCAGCCCCTCAGTGAAATAATTCCTATTTATATCACATGTAATTTCCACTGTTCCCAATCTGTTCCACCACTTACATGCTATAAAATTGTCTCTTTTCACAGGCAAGCATTGGATGAAATTTTCCAGCTTCAGAGGCAGCTAGTTGAGCTGAAAGGGCAGAGGCATTTGTCACAGGATTAGTGATAATTATAGTTTAATATTATGCTTGTCTAATCTGGGTTCATTGTTCTGATAGATACTACATTTGGGCATTTAAGATACTTGTTACAACTGTTTACTTCTGGGAAGTTTTTTTTTTTTTTTTTTTTTTTTGTTAAGCCTGGGTGAGTACCCTCCAGCAAATAAATAGCTAGTCTTTTTATGTTTTTGACAATATTCTGTGTTTATGTACAGCATAAATGGCTTCAATTAAGGTTTTGCTGAATCTAAACGAAAACTTTAAATATTGCATCTATTTTGGACAGTGTTATTCCACTACAAATATATTAAATAAACATTTAAATAAGCAATTTCTTTGTGGATTAGTGTCAACATGAGCAGGGTTGGATTTCATCTCAAGGGATGACAGACAATCAGTTCATCCAGAACAGAGTTTGATGCAAAACAAAAGCCATGTGTCCACTGAGGAGGAAATGAGGATGTTTGTTTTGGAACGTGCTGTTTCCAGCTTCTGCTTCACTGGGTGGCTTGATGGCTATGATGTGGCATTTCCACAGGCCCTCTAACATGGGTGTGGTCACTTTTTCAGCACAGTGATTCAACAATAAATTGGCAATTTCAAGAACTGAGTTGAATTCCAGCCAGCTGAAGAAGCAAAGTATGTCTGAAATTAAATTTTAAACAGCGTTAGGGATAGATTTAGATTTTTCCATTTGCTTTTGTGAATATGGTACTATATTGCACATTTTACTGATGTAAGCTATTGCCACCATAAAATATTTGCTCTAAGTTGAATTGAGCAATTTTATCCATTTTAGTTTTCAACCAGTTATGAACTTCTTGCCAGAATTATATACACAGCAATAGAAGTGTTCTAACGTTTCGTCTTCCATTGAACAAAAAACATATGGGTTCACGACCGTCCACCTCAAAATTAAATCTTTTCTTAAGCATTGCTGCAGCCAGGTAATACCCATTTAGTATTTTGAATTGCACTTCTTTGATTTTGGTAGTTATTGGTCATTTCAAATACTTTACATATTTGTTTGTTGCTCTGTCTCCACTATGTTTTATTTTTGCAATACGATTAAAATCATGAAATAACTCGGCCATATTTTATTACTAACTTTATTGTTAGGTCTTTTGTCATTTAAGGGGATTTGATTCAACTGTATCCTAGCAAGTTAAGTTGTACTACTGAATACTGCAAACAAGTTTGTATAATTTTCAACAGACCTAAGGGTATTGCTTTACAGACCTTGTTATGTTCCCTTAATGAACTCAGAATATTGAATTTTATTGTAAAATCTGAAAACCTGAGAAAATATCCATTATCATCCAAAATATGTGATAAAAAGGACCCCCTTATCAAACCAACTTTGGACAAATTGCATTTCTTTTATTCACAGTAATAGCTCTGTTGTTCCACAAGGTGGAGCCATGAGGTGTAAAATTATGGCTAAACGGCACCTTCCATTAACGAAGAACTTGCTAATGAAAGTCAGACAGTTTAGCAATTTTGAAATCTCAAAATCACATTTTAAAAGAAAATCCAAACCTTCCACTTTATTAAAAATGTTTTTGGGGATGTGAAACCATAAAAAGTCCGGTTTAGACAGATGCTTTTATCCAGTTAACTCCAAAAACTCCAACAGTAGAATCAAAATCTGTTATTTTAAGACCTCCTGTATTATATTCCTTAAAAAGGGATTTTTTTTAATATAGTGTGATTTAAATAGTGTGTTTTATTTCGCCAGATTTCTGATGTTTTGTTGCCTTATATACAAAGTAAACTATTTCAGACAGACCTTCAGATTTCGACAGAATATTCCATCCCAAAATATAAAATTTTCTTAGTAACCAATATTTTTAAGTGTTTATTTCTTCCAGTCTTACAGCTATACTTTAGATTATATTATTTCCATATTTTTAGATAGGTGGTTTCCTAAGTACTTGATTTCACTCTTGACAGGAATCGACTCCAAGTCTGTATCACTACAGTCATACAAGTTCACATTTTTTATGATTAAAATACAGTCCCGACGCCTTAATGCTTTTAGAAGAATTTATTTTATTAAAATACTGTATCATCAGCAAACTGGCTTAACCTAAACTCTGAATTACATATTGAAATCCCTTCTATGTCCTTGCCATAAGATGAGCCAGTAGCTGCTTAGAGAGAATCAATTTTAGGGAGATTAAGCATTCTTGTCTTATGCCACAGGATACATTGAATGTTGGTGCACGCTTTTTTGTCTTGTCTTAGTATTTAACTCTGGTTTTTGCGATGATACCCGGAGCTCTTTCTCCAGGTATCATCAGGAAGCAGCACGTGAAGCTGGGAAAACATGACTCTGACTCACAGCTCATCAGCACTGGTTCCCCCCAGGGCTGTGTTCTTTCTCCTCTGCTCCTCTCCCTGTACACCAACAGCTGCACTACCAGTCATCAGTCTGTCAAGCTCCTGAAGTTCGCGGACGACACCACTCTCATCGGACTTATCTCTGATGGTGACGAGTCAGCCTACAGGTGGGAGGCTGACCATCTGGCGACCTGGTGCAGGGAGAACAACCTGGAGCTCAACGCTATAAAAACAGTGGAGATGGTTGTGGACTTAGCCCCAGCTACCCCCATCACCCTCTGTGACTCCACAATTGACACTGTGGAGTCTTTCAGCTTCCTGGGAGCTATCATCTCCCAGGACCTAAAGTGGGAGCTGAACATCAACTTCCTCACCAAAAAAAGCCCAGCAGAGGATGTACTTCCTGCGGCAGCTGAAGAAATCCAACCTGCCAAGGACAATGATGGTGCAGTTCTACTCCTACATCATTGAGTCTATCCTCAGCTCCTCCATCCCCATCTGGTATACTGGTGCCACTGCCAAGGACCAGAGCAGATTGCACCATGTCATCTGGTCTGCAGAGAAGGTGATTGGCTGCAATCTTCCATCTCTCCAGGACCTGTACGCCTCCAGGACTCTGAGTCATGCAGGGAAGATTGTGGCTGATCCCTCGCACCCCAGTCATAGACTATTTCAGACACTTCCCTCTGGCAGGAGGCTGCGGTCCATCAGGACCAAACACTCACGCCACAACAACAGCTTCTTCCCATCTGCTACCAGCCTTATGAACAAGGCCAAGAGCTACCTGTGAAACTGTACACTGTCTCTCTCCCCCGTTCAGGACTTACATGCTTCTGCGTTACATTAACACACAGTTTACTGAGTGTATATAGCTTCTGTATATATATATCCATTTTATTCAATTCAATTCAATTCAATTTTATTTATATAGCGCCAAATCATGAAACATGTCATCTCAAGGCACTTTACAAAGTCAAGTTCAATCATATTATACAGATTGGGTCAGATTATACAGATTGGTCAAAAATGTCCTATATAAGGAAACCAGTTGATTGCATCAAAGTCCCGACAAGCAGCATTCACTCCTGGGGAACCGTAGAGCCACAGGGAGAGTCGTCTGCATTGTACATGGCTTTGCTGCAATCCCTCATACTGAGCAAGCATGAAGCGACAGTGGGAAGAAAAACTCCCCATTAACGGGAAGGAAAACCTCCGGCAGAACCGGGCTCAGTATGAACGGTAATCTGCCTCGACCGACTGGGGTTACAGAAGACAGAACAGAGACACAACAAGACAGACAAACAAGCACAGAAGCACACATTGATCTAGTAATCTGTTCTACATTAGATGGTAGTAGCGGGTGAGCCGTCTTCTCTGGATGATGTCACAGTTAACAGAACGCCAGACCAGGTGTACCTACTATGAAGAAAAAGAGAGAGAGCAAAAAGTTAAAAGCTGAAATGACGACAGTCATTTCAATGTAATACAATGCAAAACTGGAGAACAGTAGACTGAAGAACAGTAGAAATCAGTAGAGTGAGAAAATTAGACCCTGATGTCCTCCAGCAGCCTAGGCCTATCACAGCACAACTATAGAGATAGCTCAGGGTATGAGCCACTCTAACTATAAGCTTTGTCAAAAAGGAAAGTTTTAACATTAGTCTTAAAAATAGATAGGGTGTCTGCCTCACGGACCAAAACTGGGAGTTGGTTCCACAGGAGAGGAGCCTGATAGCTAAAGGATCTGCCTCCCATTCTACTTTTAGAGACTCTAGGAACCAGCAGCAGACCTGCAGTCTGAGAGCGAAGTGCTCTGTTAGGAACATACGGAGTAATCAGAGCTCTGATATATGGTGGAGCTTGATTATTAAGGGCTTTATACGTTAGAAGGAGAATTTTAAATTCTATTCTTGATTTAACAGGAAGCCAATGAAGGGAAGCTAAAATTGGAGAAATATGATCCCTCTTGTTGATTTTCATCAGAACTCTTGCCGCAGCATTTTGAATCAGCTGAAGACTTCGAACTGCATTTTGTGGACTTCCTGATAGTAAAGAATTACAATAGTCCAGCCTTGAAGTAACAAATGCATGGACTAGTTTTTCAGCATCACTCCTGGACAGAATGTTTCTAATTTTGGCGATATTCCGGAGGTGAAAAAAGGAAACTCTGGAAACCTGTTTAATATGGGATTTAAATGACATGTCTTGGTCGAAAACAACACCAAGATTTTTAACTTTATTACCAGAGGCCAAGTTAATGCCATCCAGATTAAGGGATTGATTAAGAACTTTATTTTTTGAAGACACTGGCCCAAAGATTACAACTTCTGTCTTGTCAGAATTTAAATGCAGGAAATTTAAAGTCATCCAGCTTTTGATGTCATCAAGACATGACTGCAGTCGAAGTAACTGATTGGATTCATCAGGATTTATGGATAAATATAGCTGAGTGTCATCAGCATAACAGTGGAAATTAATCCCATGCTGTCTGATAATTTTGCCAATCGGAAGCATATATATAGTAAATAGAATTGGTCCAAGGACTGAACCCTGTGGTACTCCACAAGTGACCCTAGAGTTTGAGGAAGATTTATTATTAACATGAACAAACTGGAATCTGTCCGACAGATAAGATTTAAACCAGCCTAATGCTTTTCCCTTAATCCCTACAGTATGCTCAAGTCTTTGTAGGAGAATATTGTGATCAACTGTATCAAATGCAGCACTGAGATCTAACAGGACAAGTATAGACACAAGTCCATTATCTGAGGCCATGAGAATATCATTAGTGACCTTCACCAGAGCTGTTTCAGTGCTATGATGAGCTCTGAAGCCTGACTGAAACTCCTCAAGTAGGTCATTACTTTGTAAATGTTCACATAGTTGATTAGCAACTACTTTCTCAAGAATTTTAGATAAGAAAAGAAGATTAGATATAGGTCTGTAATTTACTAACTCATCTTGATCAAGAGATGGTTTCTTAAGTAAAGGTTTAATAACAGCTACTTTAAAAGCCTGTGGTACATATCCATTTACCAAGGATACATTAATCATGTCTAAAATAGGACCACTGATCAGAGGGAATACCTCCTTAAACAACTTGGTTGGGATTGGGTCTAACATACAGGTAGAAGGTTTAGATGAAGCTAAAATTTTAGATAGCTCAGAAAGCTCTACTGCTTTTAAACAGTTCAGACACTGCGCAGGTTCTAAGGATTCCTCCAATGCTGCCTCACTTACTGAGGATGAGGTAATCATGTTTGGGAGGATGCCAATTATTTTATTTTTAATGGAATCAATTTTATTTATGAAGAATCCCATAAAATCATTACTGCTAAGAGCTAAGGGAATGGATGGATCAACAGAGCTGTGGCTCTGAGTAAGTTTGGCAACTGTACTGAAGAGAAATCTAGGATTATTCTTATTCTCCTCAATTAATGATGAAAAATATGCTGCTCTAGCTCTGCGAAGGGTCTTGTTATACAACAATAGACTGTTCTTCCAGATTAGGTAGGATTCCTCTTGGTGTGTAGAGCGCCATTTTCTCTCCAATTTCCTAACATTGTGCTTCAAGGAACGCAGCTCTGAATTAAACCAAGTAGCCAGCTTCCTGTGAATAATCACCTTCTTTTTCAAGGGAGCTACATTGTCTAATGCAGAACGCAATGACGAAGTCATACCGTTTACAAAGACATCTATTTGTGAATTGGAAGAAACAACATTGCTGCTATCTGCAGGGCATTTCTGCAATACGGAGGATATTAAAAAGGGGACAGACTCTTTAAGTTTTGATACAGCATTATCCGATAAAGATCTACTATAATGGAACCCTCTTTTGGGGGTGGAGAACTCAGTTAGATTAAACTCAAATGTTATTAAAAAATGATCAGATAGGACAGGGTTGTGAGGAAATACTGTTAATTCTTCACAATCAATGCCATATGTCAGAACAAGGTCTAAAGTATGGAGCCGAGAGTGCGTCGGTTCATGCACATTTTGAGCAAAACCAATTGAATCTAGGATAGTTTTAAAGGCTACACTAAGGTTATCACATTCTGTGTCAACATGGATGTTAAAATCACCCACTATAATAGCCTTATCAGTATTTAACACCAAATCAGATAAGAAATCTGACAACTCATCCAAAAACTGAGTGTAAGGGCCTGGTGGACGATACAAAACAACAAACAGAAGAGGTTTTATTGCTTTGCAGCTTGGATGAGGGAAACTGAGGGTTAAATGTTCAAAAGAACTGTAGTTATTAATTGGCCTGGGACTAATTAATAAATCAGACTGAAAGATAGTTGCCACTCCTCCTCCTCTTCCCACAGATCTGGGAATGTGGAAATTTGAATAATTGGAGGGAGTTGACTCATTTATACTAACGTAGTCCTCTTGTAGCCAGGTTTCTGTGAGACAAAACAAATCAATCTGTTTATCAGAAATCAATTCATTAACTAACAAAGTCTTTGGAGGGAGAGACCTTATATTTAATAGACCACATTTAATTGTTTTATTTTTAGGTTCAAGGTGAACCGTATTGATTTTTATTAGGTTTTTATGATTTGTTCCTTTTAGATAAGTTTTTGATCTGTTAAGTTTTGGGAAAGACACCGTCTCAATAGGATAATGGATGGGTAACAGTACAGAAGCTGCAGAGAGGTGTGTTAAACTACGACTCTGCTTCCTGGTCTGGACCCTGGATTATTTTATTTTATTTTATTTTTTGTCTGCACCATCAACACCAAGTAAAATTCCTTGTAAGTGCAAACCTACTTGGCAATAAACTTGATTCTGATTCTTTTAGTGAGACTAGGGTTTAAATCAATATAATTACTGGGAAAGCTCAAATGTAGCAGTGATCTCATTAGAAACTCATGCTCAGTAGAATCAATTGCCTTGGAAAAAAAGAATAGTATTAGACTTTCTGAATTTATAAGGTTCAGATAGTCTATCATGTCCATTAATAGTCTCACATTATTGTGAATACTTCTACCTTTAATCAAGGCTGACTGAAAGTTGCCTATTAATTTATTCAGTAATTTTTTTTCTGTTAACATATACTAAAGCCTGTACTTTACTGTGCAATAATTACAAAATACAGTTATTGGTCTCCGGTTGTCTAATAGTAATAGGTCCTTATTGGGCTTTGGCAATATTGTAATCAAACCGGTTTTCATTGTTGGGGATAGTTGACCACCATTCATATATTCCAAATATGCATTCAACAATAGATGTTTTATCTCTTGCCAAAAGGTCTTAAAGAATCTCAACTGAAATGGCATCCATATTGGGTGATTTATAATTTTTAATTTGCTTTAAAGCCAATTCAATTTCATGGACCAAAAAGTTTTAGATCTTTGAGTTCATCTCATAACAAATGGGAGCAAAACCAAAAGTGTTGCGTTTATAGTGTTGCTGAGTGTAAGTGCAATTTGATCATCTCAAGGCACTTTACAAAGTCAAATTCAATCATATTATACAGATTGGTCAAAAATGTCCTATATAAGGGAACCCAGTTGATTGCATCAAAGTCTCGACAAGCAGCATTCACTCCTGGAGAAGCGTAAAGCCACAGGGAGAGTCGTCTGCATTGTCCATGGCTTTGCAGCAATCCCTCATACTAAGCAAGCATGAAGCGACAGCGGAAAGAAAAACTCCCCATTAACGGGAAGGTAAAACCTCCAGCAGAATCAGGCTCAGTATGAACGGTCATCTGCCTTGACTGACTGGGGGTTAGAGAAGACAGAGCAGAGATACAACAAGAGAGACAAAAAAGCACAGAAGCACACATTGATCCAGTAATTTGTTCTACATTAGATGGTAATAGCGGGTGATCTGTTTCCCCTGGATGATGTCACAGCTAACAGAACGCCAGACCAGGTGTACCTACTATGAAGACAAAGAGAGAACAAAAAGTTAAAAGCTCAAATGACCACAAGCAATGCAAAACTGGAGAACAGTAGAACTCAGTAGAGTGAGAAAAATAGGCCCTGATGTCCTCCAGTAGCCTAAGCCTATAGCAGCATAACTATATGTCATGATTTATGTGAACCTGAACACAACCACACACAAGCAGTGCTTAGTTTAGGGAGTTTATTGAAGGTGGTGGATAGTGGAGGATGGATAAACCAACAGTCTGTACCGGGCTGGAGCAGGAGGATGGTGATGGCAGGAACTGGCAGTTCGGCAGGTGAATACTTGCAGTACCGAGCAACAGCAGGACGTCAGGGTGAATACTTGAAGGATTGGAGTAACAGCAAGACATCAGAGTGAATACTTGCAGGACTGGATTAACAGCTAGACATCAGAGAATACTTTCAGACGAAGGGAATTCAGGCAGGCAAGGAAAAGGTAGGCGAGCAGTCGCGAGCAGAGGTAAACAGACGAGCCGACAGGGAAGGGCAAACTGAGGGAGGTTTAAATAGTAAAGCTGACAGGTGGCTTGAGTCCTGGCTTGATTAGTGGCTGGCAGGTGTAGATGATTATTGGGGTGGAGAGGAGATGGGTGTATGGAGGGTGAAAAGTGCCCTGAATATGTGCATGGTGCAGCAGACAAAGCTGCACCATGACATTCCCCCCCCCCCCCCCCTTAAGGCCGGCTCTAAAAAACGACCCACCCAGGGTGGGTGGAGGGAGGCTAGGATGGGGGGCCAGAGTCAAAACCAAAACTACCCAACCAGGGCGAACCAAAAATAAAGAGGAAAACATAGGCAAACAAGAAAACTTCTAAACTACGCTGGCAGGCAAAAACCTAGGAAACGCTGGGGGAACTAGAGAGCGTAGGAAAATGCCAGGGGGAAACCAGGCGTACAACAACGCCAGGGGAAAAATAGGCATATGTAAATGCCAGGGCTCAACAAGCGTGTGGGAACGCTAGGGCACAACCAGTGTGCGGAAATGCCAGGGGGAACGCATGGGCGTAAGGAAACGGGAACATCTATAACACCAGGAAACAGAAAATAACTAAAACACCAGGAACCAAAGGCCGTGTAACAAGTCAGGGAATAGATGGAGAACCACTAAATAATTCTGAAACTAAGGGATGATAACTAACTCAAAACTAAGGCACAGCTAGAACAAATAAACAAGAAAGCACTGGAGCCTTATGGGTACAGGCAGTGACAGCTGCTAGGAGCGGCTAGGCCACATAGAATTGTCGTGGAGGACCGCCAGGACGTGGCAGGCGGCGGAGCAACATTGCCCGATTGAAACCTCGAGGACGGCGGCCCCGGCGAGGGTCAGAGTCAGGCAGCGTGGATGCCGCAGTCGGCGCTCCGGCCGAGCAGGAAAATCTTGCACGGGGACCGCAGTTGGCGGCCCCGGCCTAGCAGAGCAGTCCGGGACGGGGATCGCGGAGGACGACCCCGACGTGGCAGGACTAAATGCGGGCGTCGCAGAGGGCGACCCCGACAAGGCAGAGTTAGCTGCGGGCATCATGGTTGGCGACCCTGACGAGGCAGAGCTAAAAGCGGGTGTCTCGGTGGGCGACCCCGACGAAGGGGCAGGATCCGGTGCGGCCACGGGCTACAGGCTTCAGACGGCCACGGGCTACCGGCTTCAGACGGCCACAGGCTAGGGGCTACGGGAAACACCTGGCTTCGGGAAACACCTGGCTACAGGCTTCGGGAGGCGCCTGGATACAGAAAACTGGCAGTGCTGGATAAAAAGTCTAGGAGGCCCTGGGCTACAAGATTCGGGGGGTACCGGGCTACAGGCTTCGGAAAGCCCCGGGCTGCAGGCTTCAGGAGGCCCCGGGCTACAGGCTTCAGGAGGCCGCGGGCTACTGGCTTCAGGAGGCCCCGGGCTACTGGCTTCAAAGGATGGTGGACCCTCCTGGGTCCCCGTGTCACATGTTGGCAGCGGACCCTCCTGGGTCACCATGTGACAGGTAGGCGGCGGGCCCACGTCGAACGCCGGGCTGGCGTGCTCTGCACCCACGTCGGACGCCGGGCTGGCGTGCTCTGCACCCACGTCGAACGCTGGGCTGGTGTGCTCTCCACCCACGTCGAACGCTGGGCTGGCGTGCTCTGCACCCACGGTGGACGCCGGGCTGGCTTCGACCAGATCCTCGGCAGCAGGCTCCTCTGATGCAGCCCGTGAAGCAGGATCTGTGGCTGACTGGGCAAGAACTAAATCTTCGGCAGGATCTGGTTCTCTGGCTGCGGGCTGAGCAGGATCTGGTTCTCTGGCTGCGGGCTGAGCAGGATCTGAGTCTTTGGCTGCAGACCGAGCAGGATCTGAGTCTTTGGCTGCAGACCGAGCAGGATCTGAGTCTTTGGCTGCAGACCGAGCAGGATCTGAGTCTTTGGCTGCAGACCGAGCAGGATCTGGGTCTTCGGCTGCAGACCGAGCAGGATCTGGGTCTTCGGCTTAAGCTGGCAGCGGAGAGGCAGGGTCCTCGGTATCGGATGCATGGGTAGGTTGATTTGGGAGCAAGTCATCTCTGTCCCCATAAAAGAAGTTCCAAAGCTGGTCCTCTTCGGCAGAATCTGGTTCTCTGGCTGCGGGCTGAGCAGGATCTAGTTCTCTTGCTGCAGACCGAGCAGGATCTGGGTCTTCAGCTGCAGACCGAGCAGGATCTGGGTCTTCGACTGCAGACTGAGCAAGATCTGGGTCTTCGGCTGAAGCTGGCGGCGGAGAGGCAGGGTCTTCGGTATCGGATGCATGGGTAGGTTGACTTGGGAGCAAGTCATCTCTGTCCCCATAAAAGATGTTTCAAAGCTGGTCCTCATGGATCTGGGGTGCTTTGACCGGATTCACAGGTTCAGCCGCACTAACATCCGACCGACTCACCAGGGGAATAGAGGCGACGTCGGCCCCAGTCGATGCAGACAAAGCTGCACCATGACACTATAGAGTGTAAAGAGCTACCACACCCTGTCGGCGGTGAAACACCCTCTGTGGACCCAGCTCGTTTATACCCTTCAGGCGACCCCCACTTAAATATTACTTTGGGTGCAAGACGCATGAAAAAGAAAAATATACTTCAAGTTATATTTTATCTACTAAAGACAGAGAAACGGTTACAGACACATCAGCGCTGATTTGCTCTTGATCAGCAAGAAGCCCCGATTCCTCGTCACACAAACATTATAAAGGAGTTTAGGTTCACACCCATGCAAGGGGCCGTACACATCCAAACTGTGTCATCAGTAGAGAAACGGTGTCTCCTCCGGGACGCTATCTGGTAGATTTGAGTGTTCTCCTTGTGTCCAGCGCTATCTAAGAGTGGCAGGCAGCTCTGGGGTAAGCAGTTTGTTCCACTTGACCCAGTTGATATCTTAACAAGAGGTAGCTCAGGGTAACATGAGCCACTCTAACTATAAGCTTTTTCAAAAAGGGAAGTTTTAAGATTAGTCTTAATAGTAGACAGGGTGTCTGCCTTACGGACCAAAACTGGGAGTTGGTTCCACAGGAGAGGAGCCTGATAGCTAAAGGATCTGCCTCCCATTCTAAGTTTTAGAGACTCTAGGAACCACCAGCAGACTTGCAGTGTGAGAGCTAAGTGCTCTGTTAGGAACATATGGGGTAATCAGAGCTCTGATATATGATGGAGCTTGATAATTAAGGGCTTTATACGTTAGAAGAAGCATTTTAAATTCTATTCTTGATTTAACAGGAAGCCAATGAAGGGAAGTATGGAAGTTAAAATTGGAGAAATATGATCCCTCTTGTTGATTTTCATCATAACTCTTGCTGCAGCATTTTGGATCAGCTGAAGACTTTGAACTGCATTTTGTGGACTTCCTGATAGTAAAGAATTACAATAGTCCAGCCTTGAAGTAACAAATGAAGTAACAAATGGACTAGTTTTTCAGCATCACCCCTGGACAGAATGTTTCTAATTTTGGCGATATTCCTGTGGTGAAAAAAGGAAACTCTGGAAACCTGTTTAATATGGGATTTAAATGACATGTCTTGGTCGAAAACAACACCAAGATTTTTTACTTTATTACCAGAGGCCAAGTTAATGCCATCCAGATTAAGTGATTGATTAAGAACTTTATTTTTTGAAGACTCTGGCCCACAGATTACAACTTCTGTCTTGTCAGAATTTAAATGCAGGAAATTTAAAGTCATCCAGCTTTTGATGTCATCAAAACATGACTGCAGTCGAAGTAACTAGTGTATCATACATGACAGAATTTGGCGACGAGGATGGGATTGTTCAAGTTGGAAGGCCCAGAGTCCACAGATGAAGCGGCTCCATAGAGGCAACACGTGAACTAGAGCTGAAAAGATGGCTTTTGGAAAGCCAGAAGATTTCCACTTCGAGGAAAGTGAGGAAAGTGAGGAAAGTTTCGACAACTACCATGAGCATCTCGAACAGTATTTTGCAGCAAACGACTGGGACACTAAAGACAAGAAAACTAAGTTGGTGTTTCTCACGGTGGTGGGGAAAAGATCCCATAGCTTGCTCATGGACTTGTGTGCTCCGGATAAACCGTCAGAGAAAAGCTATGAGAAGTTGGTGGCTTTGCTGCAGAGGCACTACGTACCAAAGACGAACTTTATTGCAGAAAGGTGCAAGTTTCACAGAAGAAACCAAAAAGACAATGAAACAATCAGTGAGTATGTGGCTGGTTTACAAAAATTAGCAGCTACATGTAAATTTGGGACTTTCTTGGATGAAGCACTGCGTGATAGATTCATCTGTGGGGTAAAAATCAGTGAGCTGAGAGACCGGCTGCTCAGCACCGCGCACACCAAAGACTTGACGCTGCCGCTGGCTGTAGAAATGGCGCTCTCCTTTGAGGTAACTAAGGACAGTGCGCAGCAATTTTCACAGAAAGCTTTCAATGCTCATTTAGTGGACAAGAAAATTAAAACAAAGTACCGCGAGGCTGAGAAAAATACAGCTACCGGGAAGCCCTGTTATCGTTGTGGTGGAAAAAGTCACAATCCGAATGACTGCAGGTTTAAAGAAAGTGAGTGCCACGAGTGTAAGAAGAAGATCGCAAAAGCCTGTCGCACACGCAAAGAAGGAGGCCGTTCAAGTACGACTAAGGGAACCATGCATCTGGATGTTAAGAGACAACCCAGCGTTCTCAAGCAGGGCCATGATGTCGGCGTTCTCCAACAGCAAGATGTCTGCAACTGGATCGGTCCCCATTACACCCCTGAAGGTGCGTCCCACTATGCAGATCCAGGCAACAGGCACGAGTTTAAAAGGGATCCAGACGACAACAAATTGCTATCACATCAAGTCGGAGAAGATGGAGCCACCAGTGATGTGGTGGTTCAGTGCAACATGGAAGCTGCATCCAACCCTGACACTGTTCCAGATCTGACGTTGGACAGTCCAGATTTTGGTCTGTTTGAAATGAACACAAGTAATGGTGATGTTGTAAAGCCTTATTATGTGTATGTCAGTGTAAATGGTTCAAGAGTGAAGATGGAAATAGACAGTAGTGCCGCAGTGTCAGTGATATCTGAAAATCTGTATAAGCTCATATTTAAATCAGTCAAACTGAGTTCAGCTAATTGTGTACTTAAAACGTACAGCCAAGAGTCATTGCAGCTGATGGGTAAATTTGTGGCAAAAGTGAAATGTAAAGAGACCACTAAAAACTAGAACTGTTAGTAGTCAAAGGAAGAGGCCCTACTTTGATGGGTAGAGACTGGATTAGTCAGCTGAAGCTAGACTGGTCACAGGTGAATAGAGTGGCTCCAGAAACAGTGGAAGATGTATGTGCTCAGTATGCATCAGTGTTCAACCCTGAGCTAGGCAAGTTGAAGGGTATTAAAGCTAAGCTACATGTTGCTCCAGAAGCGGTGCCCAAGTTCCACAAACCAAGAAGTATTCCATATGCATTAAGAGAAGCTGTGGAAAAGGAACTGACTAAGTTGGAAGTAGAAGGAGTTATTTCACTCACTAATTACAGTGAGTGGGCTGCTCCTATAGTGTGCATACCTAAAAAGGATGACAGTGTGAGATTATGTGGAGACTACAAGGTCACCATAAATCCATGGTTAAACGTTGATCAGTATCCACTTCCAAAAACGCAAGATCTGTTTGCAAAATTAGCAGGAGTTCAGAAGTTCACCAAACTAGACTTATCCCAGGCATACCAGCAAGTCCAGTTAGAGGAAAGTTCTAGGTGTTACCTGACCATAAACGCTGTCAAGGGGTTGTATCGATACAACAGGTTGCCTTATGGTGTTGCAAGTGCTCCTGCAATTTTCCAGAAAATAATGGATCAAGTGCTTCAGAGTATGGATGGTGTCATCTGCTATCTTGATGATATTTTGATTACTGATACAGATGTAGAAAGTCACCTGACTAACTTAAAAGAGGTCCTTAGGAGGCTCCAAAGCTACAACCTTAGGGTAAAGCGAGAAAAATGTGAGTTCATGAAAGACAGTGTTTCATATTTAGGACATGTAATAGATGCCGCCGGCATTCATCCTATGAAGGAAAAGACGACTGCCATTCAGAAGGCTCCAGTTCCAAGAAATGTGACTGAACTGAGGTCATTCTTGGCTCTGCTAAACTACTATGGGAAGTTTATACCAAACTTATCCACACTGACCCAACCAATGTCAGCATTGCTACACAAAGATGCAGACTGGATTTGGTCAGAAAACTGTCAAAAGGCTTTTGAGAATACTAAGAAATCTCTCCAATCTGACAAAATCTTGGTACATTTCGATACAGAGTTACCTATTATCTTAGCATGTGACGCATCTCCTTATGGAGTTGGTGCTGTAATCAGTCACCAAACGGAAGATGGAAGTGAAAGACCGATTGCATTTGCATTACGAATGCTAACTGAGACAGAACAAAACTACTCACAGATTGAAAAAGAAGCACTAGGTTTAGTGTTTGGTGTTATTAAGTTTCACGACTACCTTTATGGAAGGAAATTTATTTCGGTAACGAACCACAAACCATTGCTAAAAATTTTGGGTCCAAAAACAGGTGTGCAAAAGAGATGTACGTTGTGTTCAGAAGAAGAGTAGTGCGGTTCGAAGACAAATAAAGTTCAGGGATCAGAAGATCACTCCGTGGCTTCATTAGCTGCACAACAGGTGAATTTAAAGCATGTGACATGTTAAAAGAGAATAGAACTGAACATGGTTATAAATGTATGCACAGTTCCAGAGCACGTTGGCACAGTATGTTGGTTAGTCACAGCTGGGTTTATGAGTAACGCGTTGTAATCCTTTTTCTTTCACCACTTCTCACTCTCTGCACTTTCTTAATTCTCTGTCTTTCTTTATCTTATTCCTCTGCTTCTTTCCTGTGGGTCTGACTAGAGCAAGCACTGTATAAGATGTCACCTGTGTCTATGTCTATCTATTTCTATAGCGGCATGCATTTTAGAGCTTCGGCCTCTTTTTCTCAGTGCAGTTGGCAATCATTAAATGTAGTCAAACAGTACAGGAGTGATTAAGGTCTTTGCGATGCATGCCGTTGTCTTCATCCTAACAGTAAGGGATATACTTTCCTTTCAAATGTCCATCATTCCTACTCTTGTTTGGACTATTTCTTAATCTGCAGTTTGCTGCTGTCTGACATTTCAGATGCTGTGATAGAATCTATTGCTGTCAGTGATCATGCTCCTGTTTCTTTAACCTTAACAAATAAAAAGTAACACCACAAAACAAAAGCTGGAGACTTAATACATCTGTGACAAGAAGGGGGGAGTAAGGCAAGGCAAGGCAAATTTATTTGTATAGCACATTTCAGTACAGAGGCAATGCAAAGTGCTTTACATGATTAAAATACTGAAAACACAGAATAAAAGCAAGTAGGAATAAAATGTAGAAACAAAATAGGACATGGAAAAATAGAAACTAAAAGCAAACATTAAAACAGTTGGACTACAAAGTTGAACTAATAATGTTTCAGTAAAACAGTTTAACTAGAACAGTTGAAGGCAATCCTAAACAAATGTGTTTTTAATCTTGATTTAAAAGAACTCAGGTTTTCAGCACTTTTACAGTTTTCTGGAAGTTTGTTTCAGATGAGTGGAGCATAGGAACTAAATGCTGCTTCTCCATGTTTAGTTCTGGTTCTAGATATGCGGAGTAGGCTGGAGCCAGACGACCTGAAATGGTCTGGATGGTTGATACACTGATAACAAGTCTGTGATGTATTTAGGCCCCTCCATGGGCTGCCACCTTACCGTGGTGGAGGGGTTTGAGCGTCCCAATGATCCTAGGAGCTATGCTGTCAGGGGCTTTAAGCCCCTAGTAGGGTCACCCAAGGCAGACAGGTCCTAGGTGAGGGACCAGACAAAGTGCAGCCCAAAATGCCCCTTATGATGAATACAATTATTGGACCTCGTGTTCCCTCGCCCGGACGCGGGTCACCGGGGCCCCACTCTGGAGCCAGGCCTGGAGGTGGGGCACGTTTTCCTTTTGTATGAGGTCACCATTTTGTTCATAGAAGACACACACTAGTAGTGAACGTATTAGATGCAGTGTTATGTAGGGTGACCATTTTTTCATTTGAGAAAACCAGGACACGTTGCAGCGGGGGGGGGGGATCTCTGTTCCCATGCATAGAGATGTATGTGGCATGCACTCACTTAACATAGGCTTACGTAATCCTACAATAACATGATATTTACAGTTGGTTTATTAAAAATGCTTTTCAGTAAAAGTCAACAGCAATAACTCCAATAACAAATGATAATTTTATTCAAAATGTATTTATTAAAAAATGCTTAACAATTCCTGTAATGAATGAATAGCACAATAAAGGCCTCCCATTTGTCTCGACCCGGTCCCATTTGTCTCGACCCGGTGTAAATCGTCGGTAAACATACATTTGCGCTTCGGCATGTTGTTGGCGTACTGACAGCCACGCTATCTATCTTCTGATTAAGAACAGGGCTGCCCGCACTGACGCGGCTCAGGGATTACGTCACACGCAGCGCCGTGCGCAGTGCCCTAGTGCCTGTCAATTTAATGGTCCAATGAAGGTAATTTAAAAAACAGGACATTTGTTCACTTTCTAAAAAAAACCCGGGACGCCCGGGACAGGACGTGAAATACGGACATGTCCCGGGAAATACGGACGTTTGGTCACCCTAGTGTTATGCTTATCCACTAAAGCTTCATGCAAGTTATATAGCATCAGCATTTTAGGAATAAAATGTATTATCAAAATAGAACTGTGATTGTGTTTAACAAAATTCCCTGTCGATGTAAATGAGCTCAGTGTAGTTATTTACCATTCTATGTATCATTACTTTTCTCATTGACATCACATGTTAAAACTGGCATGTTACTCACCCAGGTTAGTGAGATGGCTGTGACTGAATGCTGTCTGTGAGTGCCTTGTAGTTTGGCTCATAGCTACTGACAGCTAGTCGGAAGCAGTCTGTGAGGTGTTTGTCACCAAGGCAGCTTCTGTACTTTGATTTAATTATTTTCATCTGTGAAAACGCCATTTCACAGAGGTAAGTGGATCCAATGTAGGCACTTACTCTTAGTGCACATGAGGTGAGGAGGGGAAACTTCTCCCTGCTGACAATTCCCCAAAAGTTACTGATGGTCCTTTCAGCTCAATGTCATTTAGCAAATCCACCATGTCCTTGTCAACCCCACTAAGCAGAGCAAATCCCTGCTGAAATTTGTCTGCTACCTGTTCCACATCACTGGTCAGGAATGCACTTAAGACGAATGCAGCAACATCTTCCATGGCGTCTAATTCACCAAAACGCCAACTGAACTCTGCTGCCACTTTGTCCAGGTGAACACAGTACCCCTCAGGGTGAAAAGCATTCTTGTCACTGATGGCCTGTGACATTTTCTCCAAGTTGGAAAAGTGTGTCAGCCTCAGCTGATCATGTGGGGAAGGTGTCGGCCTTTTCCCTGGAGCTCATTGTTCAGTGAGCTCAGTTGTGCCGTCAGGTCTGTCAGAAACCCCAGGTCCAGCAGCCACTGATCATCTGACAGCTCCTCACAATTCTTGTTCCTTGTCTCCAGAAAGGTCTTCATCTCAGGCAGCAAATCAACAAACTGCTGCAGCACTTTGCCGTGACTCAACCACCGGACATGGAGGAGTAGGTCTCCGTACGTGGCATGGAGCTCATCCAATAATGCTTTGAATAAGCCGTACTGAAGCACTTTTGCTCTAATTGAGTTGATCAGTCTGACCACCAGAGTCATAACGTGATTAAAGTTCACAACCTTCCGCGCCAAGGCCTGCTGGTGAATCACACAGTGGTAATTCACAATGTCGGGAAAATCGCTGTCATTACGGTACAACGCAATCAATCCAATGCGACCGCCGCGCATTGCTGGAGCTCCGTCAGTGGTAATTGCCACCAGTTTATGAATCGGGATGTTATTATCGCAGACATATTTTTTTAAATGCATTGTAAATATCCTCACCTCTTGTTCTCTCCTTACAATGCTCACCTCTTTTGTTGTAGAGTCTGGGAACGCCATCCTGCCAAATACAACAAGGTGAGCTGTGTCCATTACATCCAGGGATTCATCAAACTGGAGTGAAAAATATTCACAGTGTGACAAGTCTTTTAGGACTTGTCGATCCACGTCCCCCGACATTTCCTCAACCCTCCTCACCACAGTGTTGGGGCCAAGCTGGATACTGCGGAGCACAGTTTTGATGTCGTCTTTGTTGTTCAAGCCAATCCAATCCAATTTACTTTATTTATATAGCACATTTAACAACAGAAAAAGTTTCCAATGTGCTGTCCCTCAGAGCACGTGCCGGAGAATAAATCTGGAGGAGGTTGATTATGTATTGAGGAGCCATCCCATTCAAGGCTCCAAACACAAACAATAAAATCTTAAAATCAATTCTAAAATGAACAGGGAGCCAGTGCAGAGATGCAAGAATTGGTGTAATGTGTTGATGTTTTCTGGTCCTCGTTAAAAGACGAGCCCCTGCATTTTGGACTAACTGCAGACGGGATCTACATGGAATGTTTCAAAGATCTACCGGTCGATCGCAATTGACGGGTTGCCGACCACTGCTCTAGACCATTGCCCAAGTTGCCTATTGCAATGCAGGAAGCCATGTTAGCGCTAGGCTAAGCTAATTAAACTCTAAGGGCTAAATCAGTGCCCGTACTTACCGTCACCGTTATGAGTCATCGGTGGATAGGAACCTTTGTGCTGTATTGGGTTGGAGGGGGACAGAATTAAAGTGTACCTGCTAAGTTGAAGATGTGTCACGCATGCTTCTGTGCAGCCTCAAGATTTTGCTAAATATAGATATTGGAGAACAGAACATGAGAAACCAAAGAAAATCCTGCAGGGACCAGGAGGCACTGGATTAAAGGTGAAAGGCATGGTTACAGGAACACTCAGCAACAACAGTTTTAGCACTGAGGGGGACATTTATGTTGTGAAGGATTTATGTACATCATTGCTGAGTGGGCGTGCTGCAATGGCATTAAAATTGGTTGCCAGGGTGAACCAAATAAGTTTGGACTCTATTGATGCTGTGAAGCAGGAGTTTCCTAAACTTTTCAGAGGACTAGGACTGATGGAGGGCAAGTATAACATTGTTCTGTCACCTGATGCGCAGCCTTTCTCCCTCTCAACGCCGAGGCGGATGTTCCTCCCCCTACTGCCGAAGGTTAAAGAGGAGCTTAACCATATGCAGCAGAAAGGGGTCATCACCAAAGTGGAGGAGCCAACAGACTGGTGTGCACCTATGGTGGTTGTCCCTAAGAGCTCTGGCAAGGTGAGGATATGCATTGATCTCACAGAAATGAATAAATGTCATGAGAGAAAAACATCCACGCACACGCTCGAACAGCTAGCAGGAGCAAAATTGTTCTCCAAATTGGATGCCAATGCTGGATTCTGGCAGATTCCACTGTCAAGGGAGTCTTCCCTGCTCACCACCTTCATTACACCTTTTGGGCGCTATTGTTACAATCGGCTCTGCTTTGGGATTTCATCGGCACCAAAGCACTTCCAGAAACGCATGACACGGATTCTAGAGGGCCTGGATGGAGTCCTTTGTCAGATGGATCATGTCCTTATCTAGGGGACGACACAGCAGGAGCACGATGAAAGACTGAGGAAGGCACTGTTTTGACTCCAGGAAGCGAAAGTAACACTAAATGACAAATGTGAGTTTTCTAAACGCAGCATAAAGTTCTTGGGACAAGTCATTGATGTGTCAAGAGTGAGTCCAGATACGGACAAAGTGAGTGCTATAAGAGCAATGGAGGAGCCCAGAAACATAAGTGAGGTGAGACGCTTCCTGGGTATGGTGAACCATCTTGGAAAGTTCCTCCCACACCTGGCAGAGAAAATCCGACCTTTGAGAGATCTTCTGAAGAAGTTGAACATGTGGTCATGGGGTCCACCACAGCAACAGGCTTTCGACGCCATCAAAACAGATCTGACGACACCACCAGGACTAGCATTGTATGACCCGAACGCAGAGGCATGTGTGTCAGCAGATGCATCATCGTATGGACTCGGTGCAGTTCTTCTCCAGAAACACGCTAATACACGTGGCATATGCATCACGGTCTCTCAGCGAGACGGAGCAGAGGTGTTCTCAGATTGAGAAAAAGGCTCTCGCTTCAACATGGGCCTGTGAGAAGTTTGCAGAGTTTCTGATCGGGATGAGGTTCCACATTGAAACCGATCATAAGCCATTAGTCCCGCTGCTGGGGTCGAAGAGTCTAAACGAACTTCCTCCTCACATTCAGCGACTACGAATGCGACTAATGAGATTCTCTTACAGTATTTCCCATGTGGCTGGCAAAAGTATCGCTACAGCTGATGTCTTGTCCAGAGCTCCAATCCTCAACGAGAGGAGGACTGCAAGAACAGGAGGTCAACTTGTACATTGACTCAGTCGTTGCATGTTTACCAGCCACGGAACCACAACTGAGGGAAATCCAAAGACATCAGGACGCCGACAGTGTACTCCAACGGCTGAAAAAGTTCTGTGTGGACGGATGGCCAGATAAATACTCTATTGAAAAAGGTTTCCAGCCTTATCTGCCATTTTCAGGGGAACTTGTGTTAATTTGTGGTGTGTATTTTATAATTTTGGAAACAGCTACCGATTAAAGTAAATTTTAAAACCTTGAGTTGAGTTTTTTTAATTTTTGGTTTTAACCGAGAAATCTATCGGACGTCACGTGACAGTGTTCAGCCCAGCCTCCCTCGCTGCAATGCGCGCTCCCGACACAGGGGAAACAGATTTCCATGGGGGAACAGAATTGCGCACAACACCGGCCGTACAGACACAGGTTGCTATGTTTAGATGGATTAAAAATTTTCTAGAAGAAAGACAAATACAAGTGAGGATAGGGAAGGATTATTCTGAGAGTTTGAAAATAGAAAATGGGACACCACAGGGAAGTATAGTAAGTCCGTTATTATTTTCAGTGATAGTTAATGATATGTTTAAAGAAATAGAGGGTGGAATGGGATTCTCATTATTTGCAGATGATGGAGCAATGTGGAAAAGAGGAAGAAATTTGGAATTTATTGTAAAGAAACTTCAGGGAGCAATTGCAGTTGTAGAAAAATGGTCATATAAATGGGGATTCAAATTTTCTGTAGAGAAAACTAAAATAATGTTTTTTACAAGAAAAAGAGTTGATGGAAAAGCTAACTTAAAATTATATGGTCAGGATTTGGAAAGAGTTAAACAATTTAAATTTCTTGGGATGTGGTTTGATGAAAGAATGACATGGGGTGTGCACATTAAAAAAATAATCGATAAATGTAGAAAGGTGCTAAATATAATGAGGTGTTTAGTTGGAACAGAGTGGGGAGCTGATAGAAAATCATTAAAAGCAATTTATACTGGGTTAATCAGGTCAGTACTTGACTATGGATGTATAGTCTATAACTCAGCAGCAGATACAAATCTCCATAAGTTAAATATTATTCAACATCAGGCTTTAAGAATATGTACTGGAGCTTTTAAAACATCGTCAACAGCAGCATTACAGGTTGAAATGGGAGAAATGCCTCTTAAAGTTAGAAGGGATCAATTATCATTAAACTACTGGTCAAATTTACAGGGACAAAGGAAGGATCATCCAACATTAGAGGTGCTTAAACCTGGATGGGAAAAGGAAAAGAAACAATTAAAGAGCTTTGGATGGGTAATAAAAAATAAAGTTAATGAAATTAATTTAAATCAGTTAGATATATGATCAGACAGTTCCGTTAACAACAATACCACCTTGGATACTTCCTGATGCTAAAGTTGATCTTTCATTATTAGAAAAGAAGGAAAAAGATAAATATCATATTACACTTAAATAAATATTATAATTATATACAAATATATACAGATGCAACAAAAAATACATCTAATAGGGTAGGGATAGCATTTATAATACCACAGTTTCATATTAAGATAGGAAAAAGGATTAGTGATGGCGTTTCAGTGTATACAGGAGAAATGCTAGCTTTGCTTTTAGCAGTTCAATGGGTGGAAGAGGTAAGACCATTAAAATCTATCATTTGCTCAGATTCTAGTTCATCATTAATCAGTTTGCAAAATAATCAGTCAGACAGTAGACCTGATATATTAATTGAAATACAACAAACGCTTTACAGAATAAATATGATGGGGTTAGTAGTAAATTTTGTTTGGGTTCCGGCACATAATGAGATTAAAGGAAATGAAATGGCAGACAGAATGGCTAAGGAGAGTACAAATAAGGTAAGGGTAGATATTAATGTTAGTTTTGGTATAACAGAAATAAAGGGTATAATTAAACAAAAAGCCAAAGATAGGTGGCAAAAGTTATGGGATGAAGAAAAGAAAGGAAGGTGGCTTTATAAAATACAAAAGAGAATTGGACAAATGAGAATAACAGAAAGGAACAGGAGAGAAGAGATAATTATTTCAAGGCTTAGAATGGGACACACTGGATTGAATAGATCATTATTTTTGATAGGTAAACATCAGACAGGGAAATGTGACTGTGGGGAAGATGAGACTGTGGAACATGTCGTTTTGAATTGTAATAAATATTGGATTCAGAGAAACAGGTTGACAAGTAAACTTAGTAACATGAAAATTAAACTTGATATTGTTGATTTATTGCGAAAGGAATCAGGAAGCAGAGGATACCAGGTCATATTTGAGTTTTTGAAACAGAGTAGGTTGTATAATAGGATATAGTTTTTTTTTGTTGTTGTTTTTTTTGTCATGCGGTCCACACTCCATACCAGTTGGTGGCGGTAATGCTCACCTAAACGTTATTTGCCAACCGCCAATAAAAAAAATAAAAAATAAATTAAAATAAATTAAAAAAATCAAGAAGAAGAAGAAGACACAGGTTGCATTTGGAAAGATCAGATACGTATCAGATTCAGGACCACATATCAGTGGCCTGGGTCGCATTTGAAAAAATCCGATCTGTGTTGTTCAGACTGTCATAAAAAGATCAGATCCAGGTCGCATATGGGCAAAAAAAATCGGAACTGGGTTACTTCAGGCTGCAGTGTGAACATGGCCTCAGTCTCCTGATTGAGCCAGGCAAAGATCCTATGTTAAGTAGCTAAATTACCAGAATCTTTCTCAAAAGTCTCAGATTACTCTATAAATTGGTCTAAATCTACAGTACTGCCAAATAACTGCTCTTTACAGAACCCCCTAGATTTATAACTACACTCATGTAGTATTAAATATTTGAGTATTACTTTGTCGTCTAAATTGGCGGATTTACCAAAAAACTAAACACATCCCTCTTTTAAAAAAAATAAAAGAGGATCTTGACAGAAGGGAATCGCTACCAATTTCACTTATGGGT
The DNA here is from genome assembly GCF_011125445.2 of Fundulus heteroclitus. Classification (NCBI taxonomy): domain Eukaryota; kingdom Metazoa; phylum Chordata; class Actinopteri; order Cyprinodontiformes; family Fundulidae; genus Fundulus; species Fundulus heteroclitus. The sequence continues at coordinate 25,915,486 of NC_046384.1, forward strand.
AGGGTTGCTTCATTTAAAATGATTGTTTTACCTAGAATGAATTACTCATTCTCAATGATTCCCAAATAAACATCATTAAACTGATTTAAATCTCTGAACTCATCCATCTCTAAATTTTCTTGGAAAGATAACACCCCTTTATTAGCTTAAAGATGCTACAGAAGACCAGCGCCATAGAGATTGAAAAGAGTTGCGACACTCTTTGATGTCACCGCCAGGGCAGTCACGTGGTTCATGTAGACCGCTATAGTTCCAAAACATACGCTGGCTGTCATGTTCTTCTATGGGACAGACAGCAGCGATTGCGTTATTTAACGGTAAATACATATATAAACATACACCCTACTACTTTTTCAGCTGTTATTGCATGATTACATATTTGTTAATGTCATTTTTCCATTTTGAGAGGCAGGGTGACAACAAAAAGCTGTATATTACTTAGATACGTTTTACATTTTTTGGAGGGAAAAGCTTATGTTCATGTTCGTATGGACAGGAGTACAGGCTAGAACGGCTCTAACTTAAGTTTTCTTTTCCATATCATTCATGTGATGACAGATGTTTCATGATTTTCATTTTATGGCGACTGGGCTGTATTATTGATTACTGTGATTTTGCTTATAAATTCCCATTCAGCCATTAGCTTACCTTCGTGGTAGCGTTAGGTCTGCCGTGGTCCATTCAGCATTCGCCTAGCAGCTAGCTCACTTCTGATAAGTGGTCACCCCCAGACCACAACGTGAAACATGATCATGTTAAGACTAAGAATATAATTTTAAGATTAAGCCATTCACATATTATCAAAAGCATTATGCTTATATGTTTGGGTCTATAGGTAAGTGCAGAGCTATTAAGATTTTTCTCTACGTCTCTGGGTTAATGCACAGAGTAAGAGTCAGGTTAGCTGCAGAGAGAGTGATGGAGAACAGTGACAGGCAACACTCCCATTGGACTCCGTTGTTGCTTTTTGCTTTTTTGAGAAAGAACAGTCCATTCAGCATTTACACCCACTTTTTCTGATGAGGCACAAGTTGGCCACACAACAATGATAATTTTAATACTAAGCCATGCACAAAGAATCAAATATATTAAAGAATAACAACTCATTAAGCTTGGATGAATGAATAAAATATTGTTTAATAAAAATACTGAGTGAGACAACAAGATGTGTGTGTGTGTAAATGTATGTATCTAACTGGAAAAACAAGAACAAAGTGAAGGAACAGGGAGGAATATTATAAATACATTTAAAAAAAAAATCCTCCACATACATCAGGCTTCAGAGTGCATCAGGGCTGAAGGGAAGGACAACATTAATAATAAAGGTATAAGCTGGCATAAGATAAAAATTAACAATGTGGAACAAAAAAAATGGGAACAAGCATGAATAATATCAACAAACATACGTACAGTATGTGTGAACAAGAACAACAAATGTGTAAACAGGCATTAAGAACAGGTATCGTAACCATTTTTTTTTGGGGGGGGGGGCTCCACTGAAAGCTGTGATGGCCACAACAACGATACTGCTGGTCCAGCAAGATCTGTTGAGACAGGGGCACAAATATGTTCATTAAGCCAGTTCATTCAGGACTGCCTAGAAAAATACTTTCTCTTGCATACATCAGACTCAAAGCTTATTATGGCTTATGATAATTTTTTGTGTGGAATAATTTGTATTCCTACATGCAATACAACTAAACAGCCCTTTCAAGGGTGTGATTAAACAAACCTTATTTCTACTAGCATCAGATACACAGTACTCAGCTGACTGGCTAACACCGCCAGGTTCAGCAGATACAACCTAAAAAAAAAAACGTCCTAGTCAACCTTAATGATCCTAGTAATCTAACATCAATAACTTACTTAATAAAAGATGTCAGAGATTCACTAATGAACTGTGTAATTTCTGGTGTAGCGATACCTTCTTCACAGCTGGGAAAATCGAGATAAAAGTAGCAGGCAATGACTGAAAATCGGTTGTCTACCAAGTTAAGAATATATTTATAAATTGCACTGTGCACGTACAAATAAATATAAGCATATGCACCATAAAGGGCCTATTAATATAATATACAGAGTTGACAATTTAAAAGAGGTAGCTATTTAATCAACTTAGGCCTGGATATAACGTTACCTTCACAGAAGGCAAGTCAAGCTAACAAACTAGCAGGCAATCGGTCGTCTACCAAGATAAAAAAAAAAAAATTATATATATATATATATATATATATATATATATATATATATATATATATATATATATATATATATATATATATATATATATATATATATATAATTACACTGTGTACATACAACAAATGATCAGTATATGCACCATAAAGGGCCTATTTATATAATATACAGAGTTGATAATTCAAAAGAGGTAGCTATTTAATCAACTTACGCCTGGATATAACGTTAGTGCTATCTTTACAGAGGGCGAAGTCAAGCTAACAAAACTAGCAGGCAATCGGTGGTCTACCAAGATAAAATATATATATAATTACGCTGTGTACATACAAATAAAGATCAATATGCATCATAAAGGACCTCTGATAAAATATAGACAGTTGACAGTTCAAAATAGGTAGCTATTTAATCAATTTACCCCTGGATATAACGTTACCTTCACAGAAGGCAAGTCAAGCTAACAAACTAGCAGGCAATCGGTCGTCTACCAAGATATAAAATATATATATAATTACGCTGTGTACATACAACAAAAGATCAGAATATGCATCATACATGGCCTATGATACAATATAGACAGTTGACAATTCAAAACAGGTAGCTATTTAATCAACTTACCTCAGAAGTTACTCGAGAGTCAGCAATGGAAGTGAATGATGTCCGACGCCATAGAATGGCTTTTTGGAACTATGCGAGGCTGCATACCCCGGAAGTGGGCGGCAAACAGCCTACAACGGAGTCCAATGGGAGTGTCGCGACTCTTTAGACTAGATCTTCCTTACTTTCATCACTACTTCTTAGCAAATAGGCTACAATACATCTCCAAATGGATCAACATAATCCTTTAGATGAGAGCTTGCTAGACACAGAACAGAAAAAGTTGATATCAATATTTCTTATTTGCTGTTTATTATCTTAAATATTAAATGGTATACATGAAACATTAATGTTGATTTAATGGTGTTTTGTATAACTTTAGCATCAAGTGATTAATACAGCCCCCTAGCATTCCGGAGGAATAACTGCATCGATAAAATCAAGCACCATAAATTTATAGATTTTACTGAGCAAATCATTCTTTAAAATGTTATTTTATCAAATCTGCCTTTAATCTTCCTCTGCCTGCCTGAACATGCTTTCTCAGCTACCTCCTTGGATTCCTTGGCTTTGACCTCCGACTTGTCTGACATTGATTACAAGGATTGCCCCACTGCTGACTGGACTAAGATATCTGACCACTGCCTGTCTGACCAAGAGGACCACTAAATAAATTCAACTGAACCCTGCCAACGCTCCGTCTCTGCGTCTTTCTGTGCCTAAAGTGTGACAGTCATTCTTTGCTTTTCCATCTTTCCAGCAGTCTTCAGAACTCCTGCTTGACACAGAATACTTAGTTTTATAAAAATAGATTAGGTTTTTGTTGATAAATGTATTATACTTCAGAATTAAATGTTATTTTGAGACACTAACTTTGATTACTTACATTTCTCAAGTTCCACAAATCAAAACGTGCTCTCCTGCTTCTTTAGAATTCTTTAGAATACTTGATAAATTCTTCATCCTTAAGCATTGGTGTAATAAGTCTCCAGGTTTTGTTTTGTGGGGTTGCTTTTTTATTTATTAGGGTCAAAGAAACAGGAGCGTGATAACTGACAGTAATAGGATGTATTACAGCATCTGAAATGTCAGACAGCAGCGAGCTGCTGATTGAGAACCAGTCCAAACGAGAGTAGGAATGATGGACATTTAAAATTAAAGTATATTCTTTACTGTTAGGATGAAGAGATCGTCATGCATCTGATGGGTGATTTTTCTTTGGTATCGGAACCAGACAGGATGTCTTCCACAAGAGCGGTACCTACTCTTGGGTCAAGCTTAGATTGAAGAGGTGCTTCAGATTTTCACAGAGCTGCTCTGCACAGACCTTCAGGACTCTGGGGCTGACACCATCTGGACCTGCAACCTTGTTTCACTTCAGTCTCTCCAACTGCCTCTTCACCTGATTTCTAGAAATGGGAAAGTGGGAGGTGGATGGAGCAGCAGCATCTCCTGATTTGGTTGAAGACAAACTAGTGGAAGCAGAAGAATCCGTGACTGAGGTAGAGGGTAAAACATCCGAGGTGTGACAGGAAAGCTGTGGGTCAGATGAGGGTGGGATGTCTGGCTGGGAGCAGGCGGGGAAGATGGTGAGCCTGTTCCTGAACTGAACCAATTGAAGAATGTGTTCAGCTCATTATATAACAGGAGGCTTCTATTCTGACATATTTAATTAATATACTACATTTGCTTAAGCCTGATAAGATTGAGGATGGGTATGGTTATATTCAGAGAAAAGTTAAGAGTAAGGCTTTTATTGTATAAATTTGTCAACTTTTGATCACTGAAAACTATGCATATTACAAATGTATAAAATTACAACTTAGTAAACTTAAAATTGTAAGACATTAAAAAGATAACAGCCAACAATCCAGTTTTTGTTTTTATTTGAGGTGCAACTGTCTAGTGCAATTGAAATGTCACATTTGTGATGGGCTTGAAGACTCTTGCACAATATATGAACAAAATTTTGCCAGCGCATTTTTCTTTTGCTTATGACAAGTGTTGAGTTATGGAGTTCAGCACTCCAGTCCCACTGCATGCAACTTACACACTTGGTTGTACAAAAGAGAGGAAAATTAAAATAAAATACTTTGGAGTAAAAAAAACAAACAACAAAAACTATTTTCAAATCAAATGAAAGAGTCCAGATCATTTGAGCAAGTGGGTTTGAAGGAACAGCAGAGAGGAGAGTTCACATGAGTCCTTGCATGACCTATATCATCTTGGTGCGGAAGTAAAAACAAAAAAATCCTCTTCTGTTCCGACCCTGAGTTCGGACATCACAGGTAGTTTAAAACCTGGTGAAACCATAGATAGATAGATATACACAAAAAGATAAAAACATATAAAAGGCTCTATGTATCTATGGTTATAAACCAGGCACTTGTCAGAACTGAACTGGAAATTTTTAGTGTGTACGAAGTTCACTACCTACTAACAGTCTTGTTCTTTTTATTCACCTTTTCAGTTATTTATCTTAACATTAATTACATCAAACAAGAGCAATAACACAAAAAGCACATCTTCACCATCTGTCCTTGTTTCAAAAAAGCTGTCTCCTGTTTAAATGTTTAACGTTCCAACCGCTGCAGATATGCAACCCTCATGATTCCACATTTATCCATTCAAAGTCTGTCCATGTTATCCGAATGAAGACCAGATAGACAAAAAAATAAATGCAGGAAATGGGAATTTCTGAACTGTGTGCAGTTCGAAAAGTTCAGGTTGGTTGGGTGCTGTTCAGACAAGCAATGGCACACCTTCCAGAGGTCAACAAGAGGAGGAAATGGCTATGTTCTCCCCCTTGTTTACACCACATTTAAACCATCGTTTCACATGTACTTTATAAAATGGGCAGATTTCTTTATAACCAAGGACAAAGACAACTGAAGAGGGCAGTAAAAGACAAAATGGGGACACGCGCACACACATTCAGATACACTCACTCAGCTGCAACTCCAAAAGGTTTTCATTTAAATGTGCAACAAAAGAAAATATTTTTTCTGGTTAAGCCTCCAAATGATGACAGGCCCAGTGTTTTTAATGCAATTGTCCATTCACAGTAAGTCAGTACTCCTCATCTTCCGTCTTCCATTACCCCTGTCCATAATCCTTAATTCTTAGTTATGCTGATGTACTGGAGTTCTGTGTGGAGGGGAGGACCTGTGTGGGACCAGATAGGACCGCAGGCTGGGTGGCACCGGTTGGGGAACCAGCGGTCTGGACCTGTGCCTGGAACTGAGCCATCTGCTCGGGGCTGGCCAGTGTCTTCAGCAGGTTATTCTCCTGCTCCAGCTGAGTGTTTCGCTCTATCAGCTCTTTAATCTGCTCCTTTAGGACTTCCACCTCCTCGCGAACAGCGTACATCAAGTGGCTCTTCACCAAGTCCTGAGGACAAAGAGAGGAGAGACAGAAAGAAGGTCCTATCAGAAACTTTTTGTCACGGCACAACTACATACTTTAACGTGCCCATAATTGGATTTCATTCGATAGAAAAACATAAGTTAGTGCATAGGTGTGACACTGAAATCATAAAAGGGTGTAGCGCAGATGTATTCGCCCCCCTTTATTAGACTATCCAGAGTAACTAATTGCCTTCAGGAGTAAACTAAATAGAGTAAATAGAGTCCATCTATGTTTACATCAACTGTAAAAAGAGTGTATGGGAAAACTCCAAACCCATGAAGACAGGACATTCCATTTAAACTAACAGGCCAGGCAAGGAGAGTGGTAATCACGGACACAGCCAGGAGGTTCTTGGATCTGCAAAGATCAACAGTTTAGGTGGAGCACTCGGTTAGCTGTGCACTCCACAACTCTATCATATAGGGATGAGTGGCAAGAAGAAGGAATTGCTGGAAGGTAGACAGAAGAAATCCTGCTTGTAGTTTTCCACAAGCTGTATATTAGAGGCTAACATTTTTTAGGGAATCCCGCAGGATGGGAGTCCTGCGGGATTGAGATAGTTTAGGTTTCTTGGAAAAGAAACCTAAACTATAAATCAAGTCAAAAGAACTACATGACCGAAAAGCCAACAGTGCTTCCAATCTATGTTTTCCGCCCGCGCTCAAAAAACAGCAATGGAGGGATCAACAGCTAGTAGTGAACTCGACCTGGAAAAGTTGGATTTGCAACACAAAGTTAGAAGTAAGGACTTATCTATTAAACTCACAGAGCTGACTGGAAAGTTGCAAATATTTACAAACTTGACGAGAGTTGAATGTCGTGGTGTTAATGTTCAGTACCCTGCTTGTAAAATGTGTTTCCTGGACTCATTATCCAAGAATGTTTAATGTTCAATGAATGTATTGGTTCTGATAGTAAACCCTAATTAGTTTGTGGATATTTTCTAGCAAATTGCCCAATACTAATATGCTTGTATCATATTCAACTTTTTCTTTTACAAAACTGAGTTTTTGAACCATTGAGGTACATTATATAAATTGTGAAAGTAATGCCTTTACTTTACACACCTGAAAGGGGTGTGAAGGAAGCCATCTATGTTAAGAGAGAAAAAACAACTTTGAACAGAGGAGGAGGCCTTAGGTTTCAACTCTCAAAAACTTACACAGCTATATGATTAATTCTGGCCAACCATCACCCTAACTCTCACCCTCATTCGGGTGATCAAAACATTGTTCCTTTAAGCCAAGCCAATAACGACCCTGACAAATCCTCGTTACAGAGCAGTGGACCAGTTTCGGTCCAATCTGCTGGCGTAATGGCTTTAACGACCACCCATTACTAAGGGGTGGTCCTGTTTCTGTTGAATTTGCATGTTATCTAAGCCATTACAAGACTTTTGTTGGCCAATTGTATAAAGCTTGTTACTCCACATTACTCCAGACTTTTTGAATTGAGAAAGCTTCCTGGAGAGGAAGCGAAACGTTTTCAACTATGGAAAACAAGTCTAGTTGTTTTGTTTTTTACCTTTTTTTGGAATGACCATGACCTGGATGACTGAGAATCTTCACCAGCATAATGCCTTTATGCACTTTTTTGTTAATTGAGTATAGATCTCTTGCTAGGTGCATTTTTCTTTAGTTTCAGCAATTTGAAACATAAAAGTAACTCCATTATTCATAGGAAACAATTACTTAAATTAGTAAAAGGCAACATCGGACATTTTATTTTTTCAACTAAGATAGGCATGGTCTGTTTTCTTGTTTTTTACTTTTATCATTTATTTATTATTATTCTGTTTACTTTAACTGGCCTTTACTACAGCTCAAAGCAGGAAGTTAACTGATCCTTCATAGAAATTCAGGTTTAATGTATTGCCAGGAAACTTCATGAAGACAACAAGAATGGGAGTGGCGCAGGAGCAGGAGTCAATATGAATGGGAGTGGGATGGGAGTCAGAGTAATTTTACCAGGAGTGAGATGGGACAGGACTTTATTTTTTACTCTGGCCCAGGACACTGTCCCATCCCATCCCACTGTGGGATAGGACAGTGTCCTGGGCCAGACCCAGAGGGGTAGTCTGTGAGAACTCCCACTCTGTGGGAGTGGGATGGGACAGGAGTGAAAATCCACTCCCGTGTCACCCTCTACTGTGTATGGGACACAAGCAATTTGGGAAAATGGATGGAGCTAAATCCAAGGCAGTCCTGAAAGAAAACCTGTTGCAGGCTGTAAAAGACATGAGATGTTGAAATGGAGGTTAACCTTACATACCATTCCAGCTTTATTTAAAAATCACTTTAAAACAACCATGGTTGAAGCAAAGTGCTGAACATAACTGAAAATTATAAAAAAGTAATAATAAAAAACATGGCATAAAACTAATTTAAAACAAAAAAGGTCAGACAAAGTCTGGCTATGGCTGAAAGCCAAAAAAATCTAAATGGGTTTTAAAGGAGAGTTTTACAAGCAGGCAGTTAAGAGGGTGATGTGGTTTTGTAAGACAGTTAAAAGACGTGCAGCAAGGTTGGAATGACTTACTCCAACAGTAGTTGGGGAGTGGTGGCCTAGTGGTTAGAGCATTGCACCTGTGTCCCGGAGGTTCTGGGTTCTCACAGACTACCCCTCTGGGTCCCTGCCCACTGCTCCCCATGGGGATGGGTTAAATGCAGAGAACAAATTTCACTGGAATGTATATTGCAATGACAAAGATTATTATTATTAAAATTGAGTCAATTGCAAAATAAAAATGTGGATCACTGTTTCAATGAGTTGCCGGGACAGGAAAGATTTCACTTCTGCCAGCTGCCTAAAAAGTAGGACTTTACAGCGGCTGTAATTTGACTGTCCATGTTAAACCTAAATTGCTAACTGGTATGCTAACTAGTTAAGACTGAGGCTTCGTGATAGAGAATTTGTCTCATGGAATTTTAGAAATCAACATATTAGAAAGATTTTAGGAATCGTTTCAGCCCTAGATGTGCAAAGCTGTTAAAGACTACATGAAAACAATACAACTGCAATTGCTAATAGTGTTGACTTAGGAGGGGGAGAATACAAATGCAAAATAAAAACTTTTCAGTTTAAATAATAAAAAAAAGTTTAAAACAAGTAATGTTTTCTTCTACTTGACAATTATGCACTGCTTTGTGTCGCTCTACCACGTTAAACCCCAATCGAACACACTGTCATGGTTACAATGGGACAAAAAGGGAAGAAGTATACTGTATTTACTTTTTTTGTGTTTTTTTAATCAAATTAAAGCGATTTGGTATTTACTGCTGCTAGATCAATTCAAACTAATTTTAAAGTCCTCACAGGGAAACTGGTTTCAAAGCAAGTCAAGCTGCACTAAAAATAGATACAGTAAAATGGTGCAATTACACAATAAACATAACAGAAAGACAGTTTAACTAATTCTCTCTCTCTCTCTCTCTCTCTCTCTATATATATATATATATATATATATATATATATATATATATATATATATATATATATATATATATATATATATATATATATATATATATATATATATATATATCCTTCAAATATATCTACTATATGGATTATAAAAAACAAAGACTTAGAAGATTAAAAGTAGAGGGGGACTTGCTAACTAAAGCTGTCCAGATCAAACTGTTATTTAAAAGTCAATCATAGCACTGGGTGAAGGTTAAAAATGAGAAGTGGACCAAAGTTTTTTTTTTTTTATTATTTAATTTATATTTTTTGCCAGCCTTCATGTGTTGCCTGAAGAAAACAGCTCATAACATAGAAGATGGGTTGGTGCAACTTTCAGCAATGATCAATTTTTGTGGGAGTTTTAATTACATGGATGGGAAAGCTTATTTTTTAGTTACCAAGCCCTGTTTGCTAAACTGTAATAAGGTCTCCATCGCTGCCTGGTAGAAGAGGAGCATGATCTTTTTATCAACCCCATCGCTATTGAGTACTACTATTGAGTCTTCTGAGGAAGTACATCCTCTGCTGCAGTTTAGAACACAGACTTTCAACATACTTGTTCCAAGAAGCAGACTGACGACCTGTCCAGGGTGTACCCTGCCTCTCGCCCATTGACAGCTGGAGATAGGCAACAGCACCCCTTGCGACCCAATGAGGGACAAGCGTGAGGGAAAACAGATGGATGGATGTTCCAAGAAAACATGTTGTAATGTCTAAATAGCCCACCTATATAGTACACCTGTGCTAATTTTTATTGGGTCAGAGAGTGATCAACTTTCATTCTCTAAATCTGACCTGTCAGAAATCATGTGTACTATTTAATGATGACAGGGTAGATATTCATGTTGATAGTTTTCTGAATTAGTAAATAGGGTTATAATGTACTCAAAGCTGAGCAAAAACAAAAAGTAAAATGGCATGTATGTCATCAAAAAAGCTGACTTTGTGACTGTAGTCATTGGATTAAATAATTTCCCCCTGGTATTATTAAAGTATTTCTGATTCTGAACATGAACATTTGTGATAGATTGTAGTCATGAGTTGCTTAAACCCTGGTTCTCAAACCACATGTAAAATTATTCAATTGGTTGACAGTATGAATCTCATCTGCTGTGATTAAGTGTTTTTTTTGTGGGGTCCCATGTTGATTATGGCTTTAACAGACTTCAATTGTGTCCTTTTTTCATTTTTCTGGCCTCCTTAAGCAGCTGATTTATTAATTTTTGTGTTTATTTTATCTTTGATCTATAGTTGTTCCAGAGGACTTGTTATTGGGAAAACCAGTGATATCCTTTTTAGCAACAGTGTTAAAAAGGAGCAATATGCAAAATGTCATTATTTTAGACAGATTTAAATAAATAGTGGTGTGAAGAACTAAAGGTATCTTTTTAGATGGAATATGGTATGACATCACAGACCATCTCTCTGTGTTGTTCTCCAGTTTCTTGTTTACATGCGGCCACGCATGCATGTACAGTCCCTTGAATTTTTCAATCTTTTGCCACATTTCAGACTTCAAACATAAAAATATAAAACTGTAATTTTTTTTTGCCCATTCCTCCTTGCAAAACAGCTTGAGCTCAGTGAGGTTGGATGGAGAGTGTTTTTGAACAGCAGTTTTCAGTTCTTTCCACAGATTCTCGATTGGATTCCGGTCTGGCCTTTTACTTGGCCATTCTAACACCTGCATATGTTTATCTGTGAACCATTCCAGGGTAGATTTTGCTTTAAGTTTTGGATCATTGTCTTGTTGGAAGATAAATCTCCATCTCAGTCTCGGGTCTTTTGCAGACTCCAACAGGTTTTCTTCCAGAATGGTCCTGTATTTGGCTCCATCCATCTTCCCTGTCCCTGCTGAAGAAAAGCAGACCCAAACCATGATGCTGCCACCACCATGTTTGACAGTGGGGATGGTGTGTTAAGGGTGATGAGCTGTCATCTGACCAGAGCACCTTCTTCCACATATTTGGTGTCTCTCCCAGGTGGCTTGTGGTAAACCTTCAACAAAACTTTTTATGGATATCTTTAAGAACTGGCTTTCTTCTTGCCACTCTTCCATAAAGGCCAGATGTGTGCAGTATATGACTAATTGTTGTCCTATGGACAGAGTCTCCCACCTCAGCTGTAGATCTCTGCAGTTCATCCAGAGTGATTATGGGCCTCTTGGGTGCATCACTGATCAGTCTTCTCTTTGTATGAGCTGAAAGTTTAGAGGGACCGCCAGGTCTTTGTAGATTTGCAGTGGTCTGATACTCCTTCCATTTCAATGATATCGCTTGCACAGTGCTCCTTGGGATGTTTGAAGCTTGGGAAATCTTTTTGTATCCAAATCCGGCTTTAAACTTCTCCACAACAGTATCTCGGACCTGCCTGGTGAGTTCCTTGTTCTTCATGATGCTCTCTGCGCTTTAAAAGGGACCTCTGAGACTATCACAGAGCAGGTGCATTACTACAGAGACTTGATTACACACAGGTGGATTCTATTTATCATCATCAGTCATTTAGGTCAACATTGGATCATTCAGAGATCCTCACTGAACTTCTGGAGAGTTTGCTGCACTGAAAGTAAAGGGGCCGATTACTTTTGCTCACCCCACTTTTCAGTTTTTTATTTCTGAAAAAGTTTAAAATATCACATAAATTTCCTTCGACTTCATGATTGTGTCCCAGTTGTTGTTGATTCTTCCCAAAAAATTTCAAGTTTCATATCTTTAGGTTTGAAGCCTGAAATGTGGCAAAAGGTCTAAAAGTTCAAAGGGGCCAAATACCTTTGCAAGACACTATGTCCATGTGAACAGGTGCCACTGGCTTCAGCCCTCCCTGCCCATAAATTGCCACCACCAGAGCAGTGCAGCAGATCAAAACATTTTCTTGCTAACAGCATTATAAAGTTATGAGTTACGTACTTCTTTACTAGACATGTTCCTCCATAATGTGATGCGGTTTTGCTGTGTAATTATCCTTTGCAAATATGCACAAGGTAATGCATGAGAAAGGGAGGGGAAAGGGGGGCTGGGTTGAAGCTCTAGTGGAGGTAGAGAGTCATGGCTTGTCACACATCTTGTTTTGGCCTACAGACCAATGAAATGTTGCTTATTGCTCCTTTTACAACACAGAATTTTATATAGTAAGTTGGTAATTCAGCTGCCTCATCTACATTTGTGTTGTCATGGAAAACAGACCAAGCGGTGCAGAAAACGCATCCTCTCAGATTCTCTACTGTGTCCTTTATCCACATAGTCTCTGTTTTAACCTGAGGTTTGCTGATATCAGTTGCACTCTAGTGGTCAGAGTTTCCCAGGGGAGGGAGAGATTTGGCACTGTAGCCATTTTTAATAATACCTTAACATTTATCAAGAAGTTGATTGTTTCTGTATTTACATGACACATATTGCTAGAATCCAGGAAGGAATGCTTCCAGCTTGCTGTAGTTGAAATCACCTACAATGAAGCAGCTCTGCCACAGTTGCCGCTGGGTGGCATATATGACGAGGACTATCGTCTGATCAACACGTTTTATGAAGACTAAATAAAAAGGATGCCACTGTCTGATATGTGTAAGGGTCAGGTTTTAACTGGAGGCCCATGTGGATGTTTAACTTAGGGACAGACAAAAAACCCAAAAGATTAAAAGACAGAGCTGTGCAAAACAAGAACGGTATTTTGAGAAACAATAATCTTGTAATGGGATTCTCTTACGTAGAAAAGGGACAGTGTTCGAAACACAACTGATTGTTTCAGTCAAGTGAACTACTGGAAACAGACGACCTCAGGAAGATCTTTTAAAGAACCAAGGTTTTTCAGAACTTGTGTTTTATGTTCAGAACTAATGTAACTATATACATAAATTATTTCTCTCCCGTGTTTTTAACTTATTATACAATGTGATGCTATTTTTTTAGACTACTAAGTTTAGCAGTTGGTAGAGGGTTGTTTGTTCAGTTGGCTTCCAGGTTACAGGACAGGAACACAGACAATGGCCCACTTCAAGACCAAGCTTTATGGCAACGCCTTTGACAGTAAATGAAAAATGAAGGCCTTTAAAATATTCTTCATCTGTTCCAAAGTGTGTCTAGGATCATTTTTATGGCCACTGGGTTTGTTGGCTCCACACTGGGAGCTCTTGTACCAGGACAGAACCCAGGACAACTCCAGCATAGATGTGTCTTTATAGTTTATATTTCAAAGTTGGATTTACTGCAGTTAACTACATGCAGTATAAAACTGACAAAACCACTTTTTGCACCACAGCAGGGAGCAAAAAATAAACCATTACCTTTACTTTTGTTAGAATTAACAAGGGCTTTACAAAACCTGCCTTCTAGAATATTCTCATAATGACAAGCAACCTACAGAAGTGGAATTTGTTGAATAATCTTACAGCATCCCCACCCCTCCTGCCCTCTTCTCGGCCAGGGAACAAAATGTTCCTTCGTCGGAATGGGAGGAGCCAATTGCAAGCCGAGTTATTTATACAGGATGGAGGGAAGGCTTCAACCTGCCTGGCAACACATGAGGAAAGGTTAAGAGAGGCGAGTATGGTGGCCTAAGAAGCAAGAGGGACACGAGTTGCGTGCCATCTCTTTCAGCTTGGGCCACATCGAGCTCCACATGAGCCAAAGCTCATCGTGTACGAATGTGACATGGAATGAAAGTCCACACAAACAAGTCGTGCAGAAACACATTTCAAAAGCTAAAAAAAAAAAAAAAAAAAAAAAAAAACAGATCTCATATTTCCGAGAGGTCCTCCAAAAACAAAAAAACATCACATTACATAAGAAATATGAAAGAGGCACAGCAAAACAGGAAAGAGCCCAGAGTGACTCTGCGCATCACTGTTGGGTTACATAACATCCATAGCAGCATGCGAACAGCCTAGTTCCAGACACACTGCAGCCCCTGCAGCACAGAAAGCAGCCAGCTTACCATTGCCTGCTCGATCTTGTTGTCGATGGCAACCACGCTGGCACCCGAAGAGCTGTAAGACAGAATGAAAGAAAAACGTGTTTGAGTGGAAAACGATGGGACACGATGAGCACTGCGGCTGCCTCTCATCTGAAGAAAACAAGTCTATTACCACCAGAGTAGTGATTGGCTGCTACATCTTAAAATAAATTAAAAACATTTTATTTCTGTTACTAATAATTGAAACGTGTATTCCAGTGGGGAATTGTTATCGGGGCCACACTGAGTCAAAAATCCCGATCAACCAATCTAATACACAAAAATGCATTATTGTGGAAGAATAAATAAGGCAGCACCTTATATGGGAGACTTTACCTATTGTCAATTGCGACTGCTGTACTTTCTTTTCCAAGCACAGAGGAAAGAAATGAAATCGAGAAATTCCTTAGCTGACAAACACCAAGGTCCATCGCCAACGCGTAAAATTGGGAATTCATGCTGGTCCGCCCATTTAAAACCGAGGAGCGATTCATCGGCTGGAGGTAGTGGGAGGCCAGCAGTAGAAAAGTAGAAAACAACGCATTATTTTAGCCCTCGGCTTCCCACCTCCGAGGCGAACAGCTCAACCGCAGCCGGAACAGAATACACAAAAGACTAAAGCCACGGGCTGCTGCTCCTCACAGATCGGCTCCCTCTCCGGGTGATTCATGTGGCAAAACAGCGCAAGCAGCATCGCGATTGGCTGAGAGGGGCGCTCATTAACATAGCAAGACTGGCACTCGCGTCTCAAGGGAAAACAATTGCTCAATGTATTCATTCTCATACTCTCCAACTGTTCTTGAGTGAGTACCGATGTCTTCCCCTACAGGTGTTAGATGGTAGCAAGAGCCAAGGGTTATCCAGACTCATTATTGCCTTTTCTGGACTCAGAACCTGCCTTTTCTGGACTTCGTGCTCGAAGCCTATGTTTAGACTTTCAGGCTTCTTTTTTTTTTTTTTTTTTAGTAATAGCATTACAATACAGTGGTAGATACTTTCAGGGAGTGTACAATGTTACTACTGCCACTTACGATTTTGTGTGTGTGTGTGTGTATACAGGATTACACAAAGTTAAGTAAATTGCATCTAACGACTTTGAACAAATTGGGAAGGACAGACTTACAAGAAAAAGCAATAATAATAATAACTAGAATCGTTCAACTTCTGAAGAAGTTGAAGAAGGCGCCCGCCTGGTGGTGGGCATGACCGTCAAAGGCAAAGCTTCCGAGTTCCTTGGTTGTAGGCTCTCATCGCTTGGGGATTTTAAATCAAACCTTCTGAGTGAAAAGGATTTGTCTTCATCAAAACCTGCCGACCAGGAAAACTTTGCGTCTGCAGAGCTGCAAACTGCGTATTTCGATCTGAGACGCAGCTAATGAGATAATTGGCGACAGCCGACGGTCAACGTTTCCCATTCATTTGCTACGGTAGTCCTGAACCACTACTGACATAATACACTTTTTGGCCACAAGCGTCATTTTGGGGGCGTTGTTTCCACTTCTTTTCATAGAGCCGTTTTTAATAGAAAGAAGAAAAGGCAAAAACGGTCCAAACAAAAGGTCGTAACGTTTACATTTGTAACCTCTGCCTTACATAAACACTAGAATTAAATCTTAATAAATAAAAGTATAGACAATTATTTCAGTAACTCAATTCAGTAAGTGAAATACACTATATACAGGGGTTGGACAATGAAACTGAAACACCTCTCATTTTAGTGTGGGAGGTTTCATGGCTAAATTGGACCAGCCTGGTGGCCAATCTTCATTAATTGCACATTGAACCAATAAGAGCAGAGGGTGAAGGTCCAATTAGCAGGGTAAGAGCACAGTTTTGCTCAAAATATTGCAATGCACACAACATTATGGGTGACATGGGTGAGTTCAAAGGAAGACAAATTGTTGGTGCACATCTTGCTGGAAGTGTCAAAACTTTCTTCAATTGAATAAAAACAAAACTGAAGTAATAATATTTAGACCAATAGAGGAGAGATCAAAAGTTAGCACACAGCTTCAGTCGCTTCAGCTAGAAACCACTGATCAAGCCCGACATCTGGGTGTAGTGATGGACTCAGACCTGAACCTCCAAAAGCATTTACAGACAGTGACAAGGTCGGCTTTCTATCACCTGAGGAACATTTCCAGGATTAAAGTACTGATGTCTCAGCAGGATCTGGAAAAACTAATCCATGCGTTTATATTTAGTAGAATTGATTACTGCAACAGTGTTTTCACAGGCCTGCCTAAAAAGTGGATCAGACAGCTGCAGCTGATCCAGAACGCTGCTGCACGCGTCCTCACTAACTATCAAGTTGGTAAATAAAATGGACAAAATCTTTCAAGTCTGTGCAGCCCCTTAGAACATGCAGGAGGACATCATCCACGAGGATGCTGATTGAGCGAAGTTTACATGTCATGATTAGTTATATTCTACTGTAAATCAGTGGAATCATAATACACTAGAATGTGTTTTGGATCTCTGCTTTAAAATATTTCTTTGTGTAGCACCTCGAGGTTTTACATTTTGGAATTACTTTTCATTTTTAATAACTTTTCAAGTATTGTATATCCTTAGTTTTAGACAATTTAAATGTTTACACATACATAAATTGTGTCCAACTAAAAGGTGTGTAATTAAAGTTTGCAATCCATTTTACTTGCTAATGTAATTTGCATTTATTCATATTTTGATCAAGTTGATGTTGTCGTCCTAAGCACATGTAAAGAACTAAAGTGTATCTTATGTACATAAACTGGCAAAAAGACAAGAGTATTTCATTTATTGAATTAATGCAATTTGTTTACATTTAATGTAGTACACTTCACTTATGGCATATTTGTAGGACGTTTAATTCTTGTGGTGCAGGAAACATCCATCATTCAGCCTTTTGGGGATAGCACTGCTCATCTGTTCAGGACAATCCAGTCAGACCTTTGGCAAGGCAAACTGCACCTTTTAACAAAGTTAAAGGAACAGTTATTTTTTATTTATATTACAGTACTTGGTGTCATCATATATATATAAAATATGGATAGTTTATAGTGACAACTATAAACCATATTTTTCCACTTACCTTCCTGATGTACTTTTCCAACTTGCCATTCAAGATTAGAATGTTATGAATTAGAATGGTGTGCTTACCTTCACAGAAAGGAAGAGGTGGTGTTTTGACAGAATATTACCCAAACTTGAATGACCTTAAACAGCATCTATGAACAAAAGATCAGACTTTTGTTTATCTTGAAAAGCTGCACAATCTGTTGATTAGAAAAATAAAAACATTATTCATGCTTTTTGTACTAATTTATAACCATCCATCCATCCATTTTCCTACACCCTTATCACTGTTGGGATGGCGAGGGGTGCTGGTGCCTATCGCCAGCAGTCAATGGCGAGAGGCAGGGTACACCTGGACAGGTAATATATCTGAAATATGAGTGGCCGGCAAATACATTATGCATTCTTCCATGTGTCAGAGACACTCCTCTGGTATGCCAGAGGAGTAGACATGCACTGTTCTTCTCTTCTCCTAGGTGTGATCCTTCGGTGCCTGTAGTATCCGCATATTTCTGCATAGGTGACTCTTATTATGGAGTGGTCCAGTCAGCCTCTGCATGACAGCGGCGGTCATCTGTCAAACACAAGACCGCACAAGACCACAATAAGTTTAGCAAACAGCATAAAACATATCAAGACTACTGAAAACTACGTTAACACCAAGCTAATAAAGCACCAGCTGCATCATTACTCATACTCATTAAAATATTCATATCACACATTCCTTCTAGTTTTTACAAACAGCCTGTGTTAGTATCTGGGATGCCATTTGTAAGGTTACACAGTCAAGATATAAAAGCAATAGTTTGGGTTCTATAAGAGGAAAAAATGGGTTTCATTTTTAAAGTCACCATGTTATACATTTGTAAATGTCACCGTTCCAAACTAAATATTTAATTACACAGCTAAATGTTTAGATTGTAAACTATATATTAAGATGCAAACCAAGCATTTAGTTTTCAAATTAAATATTGAACTCCAAATTAAATGTTTAGTTTACAAACTAGACGTCTACTTTGGAGCTAAATAATAAGCTTGTTATTTAAATATTAAACTTGGAACTGTGACTTATTTACAGATTTATGAATAACAAAAATATGAATCATGAACCCTGCCTTTTATGTCATATGACGGGCTAAACATTTTGCTGTAAATCTTTCATTGTATAACTTTACAAACGGAACCCCAAAAACCTACCAGCAGGGATGAAAAATATTCAGATAATAATTGACAGACAAAACAAAGCTAAAAGACGGCTGTCTTAATGTGAAAGCATATGTTTTGTCAAGGGCGACATAAATGTAAACTCTGTAAACATCTCTTAGCTTACCTGTGTCTGCTGTCCTCTTGACGTCTCCACAGAGATTTTAATGGAACTTCGTAGCCCAGCCACTTTTCTAGCATCGTGTGGTCTTCTATCGGTCTTTTGTCCACTAAATTAAAAGAACAAACATACCATTGTTTTGGTGGTTTCTTCAAATTTACAACTTTTAACCACAGGCGGAGGGATATCTCATTCTTCGGCTGGGGGTGAAGGAAGTAGGGCTCCTCGTATCCACAGCTCTTGTACGCGGTCGATGATTAAAACATTTCTAAAAAGCCTATGTTTAGACTTCTGGTTCCGCTACTGAGAGGATGGCAGCCTAATACGTCTAGCTCCCGAAAGGTTTTACAATTTAACCCCCAAAATCCTTGATTTTATCAATCCTGGTGGGCACTTTTAAAAAAACAATGAAAAAGAGGGTTACTACTAGAAGTGGACTAAGCATGGCTCTGGCAGAGGAAGACCCAAATGGGAGCCACAGCCGAAGTAGCTCTCCAGACCAGGCAAACCCAGGTGAGGAACAGCGCGCGGAAGCTAGCCTGAGTAGCATTCTCAGCAAAATCTGTGCATTTAGGAGAGACAACGGGGCGCAACTCTCCGCCATAAAACAGGAATTAAAGAGGCCAAATGACAGACTGGAAGAAGTGGAGGGAAGAGTAGATGAAACGAAGACTGTACTTCAAGCAACATCAACGTTAGTCAAACGGCTAACTCTGCGCCAGGCTAGTTTAGAAGCGAGGCTGATTGACCAGGAGGCTCAAGCACGGAGAAACAACTTGCGGATATACGGAACACCTGAAAACAAAGAAGGTTCCGACATGGCTGGTTTTCTGGATGATGCTGAAAACCTCGCTCAATCTACCGCATGACCACGACCTTGAGATTGAACGGGCGCACCAGATGGTGTTATTTATATAACACCATCTGATATGGTCAAATGGCAGTATTTGTTCAGGATTTTAGAAGAGTTCGGATTTGGTAGCACCTTTATAAGATGGATTCATGTAAGCACCCAGAAGCAGCAGTGCAGACCAATGGTCTTTTTTTTTTTTTTTTTAGATTATTTGTAGTTGGGAAGAGGAACCAGGTAGGGTTCAACCCTATCCCCTTTGCTCTTCTGTTTAGCCATTGAGCCTCTAGCAGCTGCCTGACGTGAGGCGACAGATTTTCCGGGGGTCACTGTGGGTCAGATGGTACATAAACTGATGGTTTACACAGATGACATCTTATTACTGGTCTCTGATCCTGGCAGATCTGTACCATGTCTTCTTGGAATTATAGACTTATTCTCAAAATTTTATGGATACAAGGTGAACTGGTCCAAGTTTAAGGTACTCCCCTTAACAGCTTATTGCCCCTCCACTGCCCTCTATCCAGGTGCATTTCAGTGGCCCCAACAAGGTATTCTGTATTTGGGTATTTGGTTTCCCAGACAGCTTAAAGATTTGGTTGAAGTCAATTTTGACCCATTATTACAAAATATCTCATGTGACGTTGAAAGATGGGTAACTTTTAATTTCTCTATGGTAGGAAAAGTTTACATTTTGAAAATTAACTGTGTTCCTAAACTTAAATATCTTTTATCTCTCCACTATTATTTTAAAAGCTTCGACAGAATATCCAAGAAATTTATTTGGAATGGTAAACAGCCCTGTTTTTGAACCACAGCAAGTTACAAAGTTCAGCTGATAAAGGAGGCTTAGGACTACTAAAGATGTTACTTTACAAGGCACCTGGCCCATTGGTCTCTACCTCCCCAAAGAGTCCTGCCATGGTACTTGTATGGAAAGAGCTGTTGTTGGCCCTCTGTCACCCATGCAAGTCTTGTCTACTGAATTAAGTAAAAAACCAAAAACACCTCCTGTGATATGTCATTTTAAATTGATTTGGAATAGGGTTGCCTGAATATTTAAATATTATACATCTAAATTTCTCTGATTAAATCCTAAAATACAAATTGGTATATTTCCCATTTATTGGAAGATATGGCAGGAGAAGGTCGTGGTCACAATAGGGGATCTGTATTGTGATGGTTCGTTTTATACCCATGTCACAAAGTCCAACAATTCTGGACCAATGTTTGTGATAATCTATGTGAGATTACAAAAATGCAAATTCCATTTATTCCTAGATTGTTTTGAGTGATCATTCAGTTCTGAGAGGACAGGATAAACATGTTCAAAGTTTTATCCAGACTAGTATTATGATTGGCAGACAAATACATGTCAGGGGATGAAAGACGGAGGGTGTACCCTCTCTGCAAGAATGGGCTGTGGAGATGTCACGGGTTTAAGCATTTGAAAACACGTCATATAAACGACTGGGTAGATAAAGTTAGGGACAGAAATATTTGGACAGTGACACAATCTTCATGATTTGGGCTCTGCATGGAGTCTGCAACTGAAAGGCAGACTTTAAGGTTTAATACAAGGGGATGAACAACAATATTTTATTAAACATGTAGGAATTATAACTATTTTTATACAAGCGCTCCTCATTTCAGGGGCTCAAAAGTAATGGACAAATAAATATTACCCTAAGTAAAATGTTACTTTTCAATGTTTTGTTGAGAATCCTTCGGAGGCAATGACTGCCTGAGGTCTGGAACCCATGGACATCACCAAACGCTGGGTTTACTCCTTTGTGATGCTTTGCCAGGCCTTTACTGCAGCTGTCTTCAGTTAGTGCTTGTTTGTGGGTCTTTCTGCATTAAGTTTTGTCCTGACATTCTTTCCAGATCCCCGGAGCTCGAGAGAGTGCATCGCTCGCTGGCCCTTAAAACCTGGACCAGGTGGCGTTTCTGGTATGTTATCATCGGTTTCATGAGAGGGAGAAGGTGCTTCATTGGGCCAGACAACACAACTTCAAACACCGCAACACGACACTGTGAGCTTTCCCTGACATCAGCACTATCATGGCAAAGAAACGAGTAGCTTTCAAAAAAGTAAGTAAACCCACTACCTGAAAGGACTGAAGTTTAGACTTTTCTTTCCGGCTCGTCTGCAAGTTTTGTATGAGGATGAATCATTCACTTCGGAAACACCAGAAGATGCATACACATTGTATGAGGAACATGTGATGGGAAAAAAAAAATAGGTCGGAACATCACATTTCCTGTTGACACATCTAGCCATGTTGATCCATGGGCATTTTGCACTGACGTTGCGGTAACCATGGAGATGGGTAAGCGAGAGAACTGTTTATGCTGTGTCTAATGTTTAGTTATCCCTCTGCCTTCTTTAGTGATAACGGTATGTGTAATAAATACAGTGTTTTTGTAGCTTTGGAGACGAGGGTGTCAGAATTGGAGACCCGGCATCGTGTTGTTGAGAAAGCAGCAGATAGCCAAGGCACCTTAGCTAGCGTGGAGCCAGAGAGATTAGCTTCACATAGCAGTCCCCCAGCAGTACCCAAGCAGATGGGTAACCAGGCCAGCTGGGTCACAATACGCAGGAAGCTTATTCTAGATTCCAGGCCCAAGGTCACCACCAACCCGTCTGCGTTTCTAACATATTTTCTCCACTCAGCGGCACACCCGCTTAGAAGCTGACTCTGGTGATTGGCAGCGCCATAGTCAGAAACGTGGCATTAGCGAGACCAGGGACCATAGTCAAATGCCTGCCAGGGGCCAGAACGGGCAACATTAAATCCTACCTGAAACTGCTGGCTAAGGATAAGGGTACATACAGTCAGAATGCTATTCACACTGGTGGTAATGACGCCCAGTTACACCAATCGGATGTAAGTTTGCAAAAACAATCTTCTCTGGTCCCTTGCCTGATGTGACCAGTAATGACATGTTTAGCCATATGTCATCATTCAATGACTGATTGTCTAGGTGGTGTCCTGAAAATGTGGGCTTCATTGATAACTGTCGAACTTCCTGGGGAAAATCTGGTCTGATCCAGACAGACGGCATCCATCCCACTTTGGATGGTGCAGCTCTTTCTAGGAATCTGGCCGGATTCTCCAAAATGCTGACAAGCCAGGGTCCAGACCAGGAAGCAGAGCCGTGGTTTAACACACCTCTCTGCAGCTTCTGTATCGGTACCCACCCATTACCCTATTGAGACCATAGACATAATATAAGAGTAGACGCGTCATTGGGCGGGTTCTGCCTCTGCTGCGATGCGTCAGAGTGTCCGCCATCTTAAATGTGGCAAATCTGCAGTTACTCAGTCACTTAAAGGCATACTATGCAACATTTTTCAGTTAATTAATGTGTTCCATACCATTTTGGATGATTAAATGGGTCATTTCAGGTAGAACAAAGGTTTTCTCGGCCGCCCTGGGGGTATGTGGGGGAAATACCGCACTTGCAATTGCAAGAGCTCACGGCCCGCACACACAGAAGTCTCGCTTTACGGTGAGAACTCCATGTATTTTTGCCCTGCCATTCACTATATGCACGCGCAAAAGCAACAACAAAGAACCGCGTGTTAACGTCAAATAAACATGCAAGCATATCGAGTTTTATTATTATTATTATTATTTTATTTATTATTATTTTTTTTTTATGTTGCCGAGACTCTACCGCGGCGGCCGCGGCGAGGCGGCTGTGGCTTGGCGAGGCGGCGGCCGTGGCTTGGCGGTAGCGTCTCGCCAACATAAAAAAATAAAATAAAATAAAAATAATAATAATAATAATAATAATAAAACTGGCGAGGCGGCGGCGGCCGCGACCGCGGCTTGGCGAGGCGGCGGTGGTCGCGGCTTGGCGAGGCGGCGGCTGCGGCTTGGCGAGGCGGTGGCGGTAGCGTCTCGCAAACATAAAAAAAAATAATAATAATAAAACTGGCGAGGCCGCGGCTGTGGCGGCCGCCGCCGCCTCGCCAAGATAGCGCTGCGGGAAGCTTGATGTTCATACCTTTACTGTGTTAGTCATTGTTTGTACTGCAGTTTTTTCCACTTTTCGTTGCGTTCGCCTGTCTGCTAAGCCCAAAACAACCGCGCCTGGCTTGACGGAGAACCCAGAACAGCTGAGCATCTTTACGACAGTGCACTTTTACTTTCGCCCTCTGGGGGGAGCCTCGCTGGAAAATCAACCCCGGTTGCATAGTATACCTTTAAACAGTATCAGAGGGACTTTAATCTCTGAATATACTTTGTATTCATAGTATTTTTTTTTTTGTAATATTACAAGTTTATTTTCGTATCCCTTTAGCTTCATTCTCCTGAATTTATTCTCCTAAAGAATAAAAATATTTAAAATAATCTAACCTGGCCCTATAACTCCAGGGGTAAAATAATTCTGCAAACTGTGTGTATTCTGGAAATGTTCCCCCTTAATTCTCATGATATGATGTTTTTATCATAACATTATCACTTTTGTGTTTGTTTGTTTATTTTTACTTTATTGACCTAGGACTTTTTTCTCTCATTTTATTAATTTTACCTCTTTAATACTCCCCCAAAAAGTCTGTTCCTAAAGGTTCACAAGTGACACGGTTTTATGAAATAATGAAGACAACAATGTTTAGATTTAACAAAATCGATCCTCATAACATATACACACACAAATATATATATATATATATATATATATATATATATATATATATATATATATATATATTTAATATATATATATATATATATATATATATATATATGTGTGTGTGTGTGTGTGTGTGTGTGTGTGTGTGTGTGTGTGTGTGTATGTATTTATTGCAGCACAGGAATGAGGCATCTTCTCTGATCCACGTTCACAATAACAGAACTCAACTTTTTTCTGCCACATACAATATGGCGGTGACGTTGACGTGCGAACCTGCGCCCTATGACGCGTCTACGTATATGATGTCTGTGATTGAGACAGTGTCTTTCCCACAGCCAAAACTAAACAGATTAAAAACTGATCTAAAAGGAGCAAATCACAACAATCTCATAAAAATCAATATGACTCAACTTGAACCAAAAAACAAAACAATTAAATGTAGTTTATTAAATATAAGATCTCTCCCTCAAAAGACTGTTAGTTAATGAATTGGTTTCTGATAATCAGATTGGTTTATTTTGTCTCACAGAAACCTGGCTGTAACAACTGTATTTTTCATATTATAAGGTGCACTTATCCTTAATTTTTCTCAAAAATTGATGGTGCGTCTTATATATGATTCCGTCTCCACTTAAGCCTCCCGTAACCCAGCACGACAACTACCGCCAGGATTACCCCATTTTCTGGGAGAAACCCTGCCGCCTGAACTAGAGAGGCTGCTGGACCCTGGCCCGCAGAACGAGTCACTTTACCAGTGTTTTCCCCAACATTGTCCAAGGGTGGCATCCTTCCACACCATTGACCCACCCACCCACACACACACAGATCACTATAAGTAGCAGCTTAAACCGGTTATGAAGCATTATTCGTTGAAGTGGCAAATCGGCGAGATTTTTCCTCACATATGATGTCCACATAGCTATTCATTACTTCTGATTTTTTTTCGGTCTCCTACCTGCATCTCTCATTTTTTGCGTTCGCAAAATCCATGGAATCAAAACGATCTCGCTAGGCGGACATTCCCAGTGACGTCATACTGTGAATCGCAAACCTGGAAGCCGGCGCCCGCTATAATGTCTGAGTACTAAATCGATAACGTTGTTTTGCTTTCACGGCTTTTTTACAAGATTCCTCGTCTTTGTGTCGCCATGTACTGTTCCCATGAAGAAGGAAGATTGCATGAGTGAACTAAAGACACACTTTAAAGACGACTGCCTCTGTGCCCCGGGGGAGGGGGTCTTTGGCTCTTCACAGCTTCAGCTCTCTCTTCACCACAACGGATCGGTAAAGCGCCCACTTCACAGCGGACGCCGCACCAATCTGACTGTCGATCTCCCGCTCCATCTACCCCTCATTCGTGAACAAGACCCCAAGATACTTGAACTCCTCCACTAGGGGCAGTACATCCTCCCCAACCCGGAGGAGGCACTCTATACTTTTCCGGTTCAAGACCATGGTCTCGGATTTGGAGGCACTGATTTTCAACCTGGCCGCTTCGCACTCGGCTGCGAACCGCTCCAGTGAGAGCTGTAGATCACGCCCTGATGAAGCCAATAGGACCACGTCATCCGCAAATAGCAGAGACACAATCCTAAGGCCACCAAAACGGATCCCCCCAACACCTTGGCTGCGCCTAGAAATTCTGTCCATAAAAGTTATGAACAGAATCGGTGACAAAGGCCAACCTTGGCGGAGTCCAACTCTCACCGGAAACGAGTCGAGAAACTGCCGGCAATGTGGACCAGACTCTGACACCGGTCATACAGAGACCTGACAGCCCTTATTAAAGGTCCCGGTTCTTCATACTCTCGGAGTACCCCCCACAGGATCCCTCAGGGGACACGGTCGAATGTCTTCTTCAGATCCACAAAACACATGTAGACTGGTTGGGCTAACTCCCATGCCCCCTCCAGGATCCTGCTGAGGGTGTAGAGCTGATCCAGTGTTCCACGGCCAGGACGAAAACCACACTGCTCTTCCTGAATCCGAGATTCGACTATCCGACAGACCCTCCTTTCCAGAACCCCTGAATAGACCTTACCAGGGAGGCTTAAGAGTGTGATTCCTCTGTAGCTGGAACACACCCTCCGGTCCCCCTTTTTAAATAGGGGGACCACCACCCGAGTCTGCCAGTCCAGGGGAACTGCCCCCGATGTCCACGCAATGCTGCAGAGCCGCGTTAACCAACACAGCCCCACAACATCCAGAGCCTTAAGGTACTCAGGGCGAATCTCATCCACCCCCGGGGCCTTGCCACCGAGGAGCTTTTTAAAAACCTCGGCAACCTCAGCACCAGAGATGGGAGAACCCGACCCAGAGGCCTCAGGCTCTGCTTCCGCAATAGAAGACGTGTTGGTGGGATTAAGGAGGTCTTCGAAGTATTCCGCCCACCGAAGCACGACGTCCCGAGTCGAGGTCAGCAGCACACCACCCCCACTATAAACAGTGTTGGTACTGCACTGCTTCCCCCTCCTGAGACGCCGGATAGTAAACCAGAATCGCTTCAAAGCCGTACAGAAGTCTTTCTCCATAGCCTCTCCGAACTCTTCCCACGCCCGAGTTTTTGCGTCGGCGACCAGCCGAGCCGCCTGCCGCTTCGACTGCCGGTACACATCAGCTGCTTCCGGAGTCCCACAGGCCAAAAAAGCCCAGTAGGACTCCTTCTTCAGCTTGACGGCTTCCCTCACCACTGGTGTTCACCAGCGTGTTCGAGGGTTGCCGCCGCGACATGCACCGACAACCTTGCGGCCACAGCTCTGACTAGCCGCCTCAAAAATAGAGGCGCGGAACATGGTCCATTCAGACTAGATGTCCCCCGCCTCCCTCGGGACATGTTCAAAGTTCTCCCGGAGGTGGGAGTTAAAGCTCCGTCTCACAGGGGACTCTGCTAGACGTTCCCAGCAAACCCTCACAATACGTTTAGGCCTGCCAGGTCTGACCGGCATCCTCCCCCACCATCGTAGCCAACTCACCACCAAGTAGTGGTCGGTTGAGAGCTCCGCCCCTGTCTTCACCCGAGTGTCCAAGACATGCGGCCGCAGATCAGATTAAACAACAACAAAGTCGATCATTGAACTGCGGCCTAGGGTGTCCTGGTGCCAAGAGCACATGTGGACACCCTTATGCTTGAACATGGTGTTCGTGATGGACAATCCATGACGAGCACAGAAGTCCGTAAACTACATTCTCAATTTTAAATTCCTATTAAAACCTAATTCCGTTTTTAATAATCTTTGATTTACATATCTTCTACAGTTAATACAAACCGGATTCCAAAAAAGTTGGGACACTAAACAAATTGTGAATAAAAACTGAATGCAATGATGTGGAGGTGTCAAAAACTAATATTTTATTCAGAATAGAACACAAATCGCAGCTCAAAAGTTTAAACTGAGAGAATGTATCATTTTAAGGAAAAAATATGTTATTTCCAAATTTCATGGCGACAACAAATTCCAAAAAAGTTGGGACATGGCCATTTTTACCACTGTGTGGCATTCCCCCTTCTTCTAACAACACTCAACAGACGTCTGGGGACAGAGGAGACCAGTTTCTCAAGTTTAGAAATAGGAATGCTCTCCCATTCATGTCTAATACAGGCCTCTAACTGTTCAATCGTCTTGGGCCTTCTTTGTTGCACCTTCCCCTGTATAATGTGCCAAATGTTCTCTATAGGTGAAAGATCTGGACTGCAGGCTGGCCATTTCAGTACCCAGATCCTTCTCCTACGTAGCCATGATGTTGTGATTGCTGCAGAATGTGGTCTGGCATTATTTTGTTGAAAAATACAGGGTCTTCCCTGAAACAGATGACGTCTAGATGGAAGCATATGTTGTTCTAGAACCTGAACATAGGTCTCTGCATTTATG
This sequence comes from Fundulus heteroclitus, assembly GCF_011125445.2. Taxonomy (NCBI): domain Eukaryota; kingdom Metazoa; phylum Chordata; class Actinopteri; order Cyprinodontiformes; family Fundulidae; genus Fundulus; species Fundulus heteroclitus. Next base: position 25,943,843 of record NC_046384.1, read on the forward strand.
GTGCCTTTCCAGACGTGCAAGCTGCCCATGCCACAAGCACTCATGCAACCCCATACCTTCAGTGATGCAGGTTTCTGAACGGAGCGTTGATAACAGCTTGGGTTATCCTTGTCCTCTCTGGTCCGGATGACACGGCGTTCCAGAGTTCCATAAAGAACTTCAAATCGTGACTTATCTGACCACAGAACAGTCTTCCATTTTGCCTCACTCCATTTTAAATGATCCCTGGCCCAGTGCAAACAGCTGAGCTTGTGCAGCTTGCTTAGAAATGGCTTCCTCTTTGCACTGTAGAGTTTCAGCTGGCAACGGCGGAAGGCACGGCGGATTGTGATCACTGACAATGCTTTCTGGAAGTATTTCTGTGCCCATTCTGTTATTTCCTTGACAGTAGCATTCCTGTTTGAGGTGCAGTGACGTTTAAGGGCCCGGAGATCACGAGCATCCAGTAAAGTTTTACAGCATTGACCCTTACTCACAGCGATTGTTCCAGATTCTCTGAATCTTTTGATGATGTTATGCACAGTTGATGATGATAACTTAAAAGTCTTTGCTATTTTACGCTCGCCAACACCATTCTGGTATTGCTGCACTATCTTTCTGAGCAACAATGGTGGAATAGGTGATCCTCTTACCATCTTGTCTTCAGAGAGACACTGACCCTCTGAGAGGCTCTTTTTATACCCAATCCTGTTGTCAATTGACCTAATAATGTTAGTTGGTCTTACAGCTGTTCGTTATATGCTCAATATCCTTTCCCCAGCCACTTATTGCTACTTGTCCCAACTTTTTTGGGATCTGTAGACACTGAAATTTTGAATCAACTTATTTTTCCTTTAAAATGTTACATTTACTCAGATTAAACTTTTGAGCTGTCATCTATATTCTATTACGAATAAAATATAGACATTTGCCATCTTCACATCATTGCATTCAGTTTTTATTCACAATTTGTTTAGTGTCCCAACTTTTTTGAAATCCGGTTTGTAAAAACATGTTCTATTGTTTCTACATCATGACACCAACTACAAAAACCAGTAAAATGTTTCCCCATTTTACAAAGAGTTCCATTAAAAAAACTGTGACCGGTTCTTATTCTATTTATAATTATTTCCTCCTTCCTGTTTATTCCTCTAATCCTTACTACATCAACTGTATTTTGTATCCTATATAACTGCCTTCCATTTATTTCATTATCCCACCTACTTTTCCATATCTTCTTGCTTTCTCTCCAAACTATACTTTCGCCTTCAGATTTGGAAACCTTACTGGCATATCAATATATTCTTTTTTAATAGCCTCCTTAGCCAACGTATCTGCTCTTTCATTACCCAAAATACCTACAAGAGCAGGAGTCCAAAATAATTTTGCATTTTTATTTTGTTCACATATTCTATGAACAGCCATAACCTCATAATATATTTTGATGATTATGTGTACATCCCTTTTGAATACTCAATGCAGATAATCACTACAAATTATTTTATTTATATTAGTATCCTCCACCCATTCTCAAGCTAATAATATAGCACATAATACTACTGCATATATACTGAGATAATTAGATGTCCTTTTTGCAATAATCTTTGTCAGGAATCACCACTGCTGTATTAGTTGCTTCACTCTTTGTCTTTTTATTTTCATGTATCTATGTCTACATGTGTTGTCTTTTACTTTCCTGTATCTGTTTATTCACTTGTGTGTAAATGCATCCCAGCAATAAAAAAAAAAGAGAGAAATTTTACTCACTGCTTCTTTTTGTTTCAGATTATGTAGACCACTGTTTCGAGATGCTGCTAGCAGAGCTGGAGAAAATAAAAACTAAGCAGGTTGATGCAGCATAAGAGCCCCCATCACTGACAAGTTAATTTGTGAAACCAACAAAAGATGATGCCATCAATCTCTCATTCAGTCGATTTTCAAAAAGACCATGAAATAATTTTATTAGTAATTGCTTATATTACATAATAACCACAACAATTTTGTTTACATGCATTTTTTAGATTTTATTCTTTCAGCTTGGGTATTTTTTTAACTGCCAACAGGTCAAGGACCGCGGAACCGGTAGGGCCGGGGCCCTACCTACTTTTGATGATCAAACATGTAAAATAATATATATAAATAAAATTAAATTATTCAATAGCTATTTTTTCAAATGCACAATAGTCTATGGCAGCAGCATCATTCTCCAATGAGAAAGCGATAAATCATCCCATCTAAAAATGTATAGGGTAGTTCACTGCTATTGTTTTCATCCGGGTTTTTCGCGCATGCGCGACTGGTAGGCAAAAGGCGAACACAATGGCGGACGCAAACAGAGAAACTGCTCCAGACTGCTGCTGCTGTCTGGAGCAGCAGCCGCTTCTTCGGCCCGTGTAGCGATCGCCACCTCCCCTCCGCCGCTATTTAAGTAGAACAATGACTAGAGCAGAATTAAGTTGTATTTACCGGAGATGAAGTGTAGACTGCAAATTCTGTCGTACTATGAGTGTCTGCCTGCGCTCTTTTCATTGAAAATATCCATTTCTTTCTTTGTCCTTCCTCCTTCGGTAAACGACAGAAACGTACATCTAACGATTTGGAATTCCTCTGTGTGCAACCGGGAGCACAACAAGTCGTAGACATTGCTTAGATTCCAAAAATAAACTAACTAAAATTACGCTCTAAATCACCCGTTTTGTCATGTAGTAGACGAGAACAGTACTGTTTGTGCCTACACGCCGGACCTGGACGTAGCGCTGACGTCACGTGTGAACTATCCTATTGGCTGATTGTGTCATGTGATGTAAACAAAATGACCGCTACTTCGTTTGCTTCGTTAGCTTAGCTAGCTTTAAGGCTGTGTCCACTCTTTTGACCATAGTGGATGCTTTGAGGATAGGACTTCATCCAGCATAATGGCAGATGGAGACACTTTTTCGGGAATATTTAGAGCAGGGGTGAGTTTGACTTTTCTTTTTAAAGTATTTTTATTCTGTAAATATTGTGTTAGCTGTAATATAATGATTGTAAGTGGAAATAAATACGGGGCGTGTGTGCTGGAACGTCAGAAAAAAAAGTTAAATAAATGGGTAGTTCACTTTCATCCGGGTTTTTCGCGCATGCGCGCCGGACTGATGGGCCCGACCAATTTGAAATGCGTTCCGCGGTCCATGCAACAGGTGACCTCTAAAGGTAAAGTCTTCTTCATGTCCTGGGGTTGGGAAGTGGGCCCTTATACAGCTGACTGCACACGAGGGTATCACAGCCTAAGAGGGTATCTTTGCCTAAATAGTCCCAATACAATCTCACAAATTGTCTATAGACTATATGCCTATGCTGTTGCTTGTATTGGGACCAAGCAACCTGCAATGTCCAAGCATTTAGTCACACCGCTTCCATGCCAGGATGATCTGTGATACAGCCAGGGATTTCTCCATCCATATCCTCTCTGGCTTCTTCCATCTTAGCAACAACCAAGCCGATTTTCTGGCAACAGATGCACTCTCTCGCAGAATCCATTATTGGCAGTGAGAACAGGAACACCTAAAAAATAAGATTGATTAATTGTATATTTGTATATGAATTACACACCATAACTGATTTGCTAAATTCACTATTAATGCATTTATGGTAAGTTGGAAATGGATTTATATTAAGGAAATCTTTAGGCCACCATATTACTCAGTGTATATTTTTTATATATTATTAGTTTTGACTTTTGTTATACTAGTATGTAGGTAGGCTAAATATATGTACCGATACTGTTTATAAATCGTTGTCAAGTGATTCTAACTAGGCCATGGCATAAATTCATTTTTAGTTGTGAATATATGCTCATTCATTTTAATGATACATTTTGTCCTCATCTCTTTATTTAAGATAAGATAGACTTTATTGGTCTCACAGTGGAGAAATTCGCTTGTCACATTGGCTCAATAGGGCTTGGGTTCCGCGTTGCATTGGAATTTACCGGGACACATTAAATAAAGAAGCCAGGGACCGGTATGCTGACAAAATCAGGATTAATAATAATTTGGATCCATATGAAGTTCCAAACAATGAGTGGAGCACCGACAACGACTTGTTGCCACCTTTTTGCATATCGGACGTCTTCGGCTACCTTGTTTGTGGTGTGAGGGCCTATACTTCATAACAGTTCCGAAGCTACAAGTCCTTGGAGTCTCGTGTGCAGTTCACGAATGGATGGGTTCACAAGCTGCAGATCATAAAGCCAGCAAACAGTGGGAACACAGTAATTCATACAAAGGTAAGCTGTGCTCAGACAGGCTCTGGCACCTGCTAGTTTAGTAGCTGCTAACCGTTAGTGCTAACAACCACTCACGCATGTAATGTATTTTAACTAGCTGCTATGTGTTTCAAAGGTGTAGTTAGTAACGAAGAGGATGAAATGCTATATCAACCAACGAGGATGAAATGCTATATCAACCGTCTCTGGGCCCGCATTCATGCATGTATGTGGTGTCGCGGTTGAAGGAAAGAAACAACGTAGGCTATAAAATAAAACCGTGCATCTTTAACTTACCAGAATGAAAATGCAGGGAACACACTCTCTCACTGACATCAGGATACTGTGGAAAGTTATGTTCGTTTGTCTTACAGCCGCGATCCAAGCTAGCCGATGACTCTTCGTTATCTCTGACACTTGTTCTCCGTGGGCGCCTCCAGGCAGGAAAGCGGTGGAAAGTTAACCCATTTTCTATGTTTTTCCCATGGCGATCCTGTGTTGCGCTGTTACAGCCCACAATACAGCAACGGTTTACCATGGGTGAAATCAAGTTAAGGTGAAATTAATCAAATTAAAACACGGCTGAGAGGGAGTACAGTACGCGGTAGTCATAGGCAGTAGTCTGAGTAGTGGTAAGGGAGGCAATCAGCATGACGCAAAGTGATTACGTCATGACGCCCAAGCCCTATAAAAATGACAAAAGTTGGAAAAAGATTGTGTCATGGTTGAGTTTTGGTTTGGCTTTGTTTTTCTGTTATTTTCATTTTTTCATCTCTTTTGGGTTAGGTTTGACTTTATTTATTGTTTTCAGTCATCAGTTATTTTCTGTCATTTCCACTTCACCTCCTCAGCAGTCAGTCACACCTGATATCATTTACCAGTCAATTAGCCAGACCCTGGTTCCACCTGTGAAGTGTTCTATTTAACCTGCCTCTGCCTTCAGTTCAGCACTGGGCCGTCATCATTCCACACCTCTCCATGCCAGTCCCTGTTTTTGCCTTGGAAGATTTGTTTTTCTTGTTTAAGGTTAGTCCTGCCTGTTTTCTATAGACTCTTACTTTGCTGTTTTGTCCCTGGAAAGGCTCTGCTCTGTGCTCTGGTGTCTCCTAAGTTCTGCTAACCTGACTAGCCGCCCTGGAGAAGCTCAGCTCTGTGCCCTGGTGTCTCTCAAGTTCTGCTAACCTGACTAGCCGCCCTGGAGAAGCTCAGCTCTGTGTCCTGGTGTCTCTCAAGTTCTGCTAACCTGACTAGCCGCCCTCGAGAAGCTCAGCTCTGTGTCCTGGTGTCTGCAAATGAACTGCTAAGCTGTTGTGGCTACGGGCCCTGCTAGCCGAGCAGTATTGAGCTTTGCCTGCGGCCTGTATAGTTGTGACTCTCCCTCACTCCGGCCCGTCAGCTCCTGCCATCACCTACATCCCTGACCTTCTGCAGCCCTGAACCTCCGGTCTTCATCATCCGCCATCCAGCATACTTCCTTCAAATAAAAACTCTTAAACTTTAGTCCCGTGTGCGCGTCCTGAGTTCATCGGTAAACAAAACCCTGACAGATTGATTATCTTGGCGTTTAAAATAACACAAAACAGCCCAAGAAGACCTTGTTTATTAGGGTTCCAAGCCCGCAGGGCAGGCGAACGGCTATGCCGTTCGTCTGCTTTGTGAGCAGAGAACACCATTCTTTTTTGTGTGTTTTTAAATTATTTATTTATTATTATTATTACGTAACTAAAACGCGCTGTGCGGCCCATGTGGACTTGTAACGAACCTATTGAATCAGGTATCCAAGTACAGAATGTGCACCGCTACTCAAACCCAGAAATTCAGATCCCTCAACAACTAGGGGCGCTATAACAAAGGACAATGCGTTTCAGCCTATAACCACCAAACTACTGGTCCCAAACTCAAAAACTTGATATCACTTTGTTTATTGGATGATTCTGCATCAAAAAGGGAATTGGCACACCTTTCGTTTCCCAGCTACTTTTCGCGCCAAAAATTACCAAAAATCAATTTTGTGGTTTAACGATCTTGGATTTTCAGGATGTATTCCTTGAATAAGGTGTAACAATTCTCTCACTGCATGTATTGAGGTTTTTAAAAGTTGCACACTCTGATTTTTTAAAAGTTTGTGAAATGAAAAAGTCAATGTATTTTCCACAAATATTGTTCAATCCCCCCAAAAATGGCCTCTATTTGTAACGCACATGCAGACTAAACATAGATTTCAGTTTGGTGAAAATCCAGACGACTTTGACTTATTTAGAAGACATTGCAATTCAGGTGTGCAAGACTATAAAGTTTAATTTTTTTTCTCTGAAATGCTTGTTTCAATTGGCATTTAAAAAATCACGTAGTTAGATAAAGCACTCTTTGAGATCCATGATTATTTTCAGAATTGTAGAGCAATCCGTTGATTTTTGACGAATTTATGAATTTTATGATCTGTTCACAGCTCTCACCATCCAGAGCTCTGACTATCCAGAGCTGTGAACAGGGCGGCAATTTTGCCCATATTTGGGCACATCATGTGTGACGTCACATCCCGTGTTGTTTCTAAGCGGTGCAGAAACTTGAAGAGAGAGGAATTGGAATTTGAAATCAGAAAAGCTCAAATTAATAAAGAAAGTATTGTAGCAGTGTTTTTTGATATTGAAAAGGCAAATGATATGTTGTGTAAAGAAGATTTATTAATAAAAATTATAAAGATGGGTATTACAGGTTGGATGTATTGGTGGATCAAAGATTTTCTAACTAAAAGACAAATACAAGTTCAAATAGGTAATTATCATTCTGAGAAATATATTGTTGAAATTGGTACTCTACGGGGAAGTATAATAAGTCCTTTAATATTTTCGATAATGATAGATGATGTGTTTCAAATTGTAGATAATGGAATGGGTTTTTCTCTTTTTGCTGATGATGGAGCTATGTGGAAGAGAGGAAGGAATTTGGAGTTTATTACTAAAAAGATGCAAGAAGCTATTTTTAAAGTTGAAGAATGGTCATTAAAATGGGGATTTAAATTCTCAGTGGATAAGACGAAAACAATGTTTTTTTTCAAGGAAGAAAATTAATGATGTTAAATTAAAATTATATAATCAAGAAATACAAAGAGTCAAACAATTTAAATTTTTAGGGGTTTGGTTTTACGAAAGAATAACATGGAATATACACATTCAAAGAGTCTTAGACAAATGCAAGAAAGTAATAAATATTATGACCTGCTTAATTGGTAGGGAGTGGGGAGCAGACAGAATAGCACTAAAGAATATATATACAGGATTAATTAGATCAGTGATTATGGGAGTATTGTTTATAATTCAGCAGCAGAGACAAATCTACAAAAATTAGATTGGATTCAGTATCAAGCATTGAGATTATGTACAGGAGCAATTAAAACTACTCCAACAGCAGCATTATTAGTAGAAATGGGAGAAATGCCACTTGCATTTAGAAGAGAGCAATAACATTAAATTATTGGGCTAATTTAAAAGGTCAAAAAAAGGATCATCCAATTCTGCAGGTAATAAAACCCTGTAGGGAAAAAGAAACAAAAGATACTGGAAGTTTTGGTTGGACTGTGCAGGAAAAAATAACAGAATTCAAAATAGATCAAATGAGCATAAGTCAAACAGTTCCATTATCAGTTATACAACCATGTATAATTCCAGATGCTAGGGTACTTTGTTGAAAAGAAGAAAGGATAAGGAATTTATATTAAACTCTTATATAGTACAGGAATATATTAATAAATATTATACTTATGTAAAAATTTATACAGATCCTCTCTAAAAATATAACAAATCATATAGGAGTAGCCCTTATCGTACCGGAATTTAATGTTAAAATTAGGAAACGAATAAGTGATGGACTTTCAGTTTATACAGGAGAAATGATTGCAATATTATTAGCTGTTCAATGGGTTGAAGAAGTTAAGCCACTAAGATCAGTCATATGTTCAAATTGTAGTTCATCCTTAATTAGTTTGCAGTATAATCACTCAGAAAGCAGGCCAGATATTTCAATAGAAATTCAACAGACACTATGTAGAACAAATATGACGGGTTTAATTATAAATTTTGTATGAATACCGGCACATTATGGAATTAAAGGAAATGAACAAGTAGATAAGGCAGCAAAAGAAGCTAGAGTCATCTCTATTCAGGCCCACCACAGTCGTGTCGTCTGCAAACTTCACAATGTGATTGGTGGTGAACTTGGGGACACAGTCGTGTGTCATCAGGGTGAACAGCAGGGGGCTGAGGACACAGCCCTGAGGAAAGCCCTTGCTGAGGGTGATGACATCAGAGGTACTCTGTCCGACCCGGACCAACTGAGGTCTGTTGGTGATGAAGTCTAGCAGGCAGTTGCGAAGAGGTGTGCTGAAGCCCAGATGTTCCAGTTTTTCCACCCCATGCTGTAGGATGATGGTGTTGAATGCTGAACTGAAGTCCAGGAACATGCTCAAGGGGGTGGGGCGTGGATGGGCTTGGAACCCGTTAATAACTGCTTGCAGTTCTAGTTTATTTTTACTTTATAATTTTGTAAACAGCTGCCGATTAAACTAAATGTTACAACCTTGATATGATTATATGCGTTGTTTTATCGAAAAATCAATTATAAGCGCCGCAATGCGCGCTCCCGACAAAGGAGGGGGCAGATTTTCACAGGGGAACTGAATTTCGCACAACACCGGCATTTTAGCCATTAAATATCTGGGGTGCCTAAAAGAAAATGATGTCAACATACTGTCAGGGTTCTCTGTGTTGCCTTGCTCTAACTCTGTTCCTCAAGTGGTTCTAGTTGGCTGAGTGGGCGTGGCCCACACCTGCAGCTCATTGAAGGCGGCTTCCTCTGGCTTCTTAAGCAGAGCTCGGACAGATGGAAGACGCCAGAACCTTAAACCAGTCGTGGTACGACGTGGCCTCTGACCAAGTTCTTGGAAACCTGCTTGTAAGCCTTTTTTCTCTTTGACCTTGGACTAATTCTGGCTCTCCTGTTTTTGTCACAGTTTGGTGCTGTAGCACTTACCTGCCTTCACGCTCCATCAGAAGAGTTCATCTCCCGGATTTTGATGATTCTCGTTCCGCTCTGGTCAATCCATCTGTCGCTCGCCTTCGCAGAGGTCTGCTCCGGATCCTTCGCAAGTAAAACATCTGCCGCCCTCCAGCCACTAGCCACCAACTAGAGTAGGCTCACAGAGTTACCTAGGCACGTCCCTACCCTGGTTAGGTCTGCCCAGCCAAAGGTAAGCGATGCACGTTCTGGCTATTTCCTGGTTCTTGCCTTCGAGTAAAATTTCCCCCTCTCTCTGCAGTCTCACCGCTTCGACGTTCAAGCCTCGTCCCGTTACTTGTGTCATTGACCTTGCTGTTTGCACACCTTATAAACATCTTAAACTGACTGTCGTGTCCCGTTCGTATTCTGCATGTGGGCGAAACACCTTAAAACCATGGCAGAAGAAGGTTCTGGCCATCAAAGCCCAGCAGATGCGTTCGGGCGGCAGCTAGCCGCGCAACAAGAACAGATGCACTCGCTCGGGTTAGCCGTTAGCTCTACTCAGGAGCAACTCCAGATGATAACCACGCAGCTTAGCCAGCTGAACAACGCCTTTACTTCTGCGTATTCACAGCCTGCCAGTCAAGCAACGGTCACCCCCACCTCCAGCTCCCACTCTATCTCCACCCCCTGAGAACACGTCACTGTGTCCGGAGAAGTTCTCCGGTGTAAGCGGAGATTGTGGTATTTTTTTATTTCAATGTAAGTTAGTATTTTGTCGTTCCCCCCAGGCTTTCCCCACTGATCAGATTAAGATATCTTATATTCTCCGGCTCTTGTCGGGCAGGGCTCTTAGGTGGGCTGAGGCCCGGTTCCCTGATTGTCAGTCCTTTGGTTGCACTTTTTCAGAGTTTGTTACTGAATTTAAGACAGTGTTTTCAGCTGAGCTGGACTCAGCCCAGCAGTCCCGTAGCCTTCTGGCGTTAAAGCAGCATGGTCGTCGCGTTTCGGATTTCACAGTGGAGTTTCGAACTTTGGCCGCAGCTGTAGATTGGTCTGACAAGCCGTTAAAGGCAGTTTTTTATTCAGCACTTGATGACGCATTAAAGGATGAATTGGCTCGGGTCGAGGAGCCAAGTACTTTTGAGGGATTGGTGGCGTTAGCCATCCGTCTGGACACCCAGCTACACAGAAGTAGCTGCGGTCGTGCTGATAAGACCTTATGGCTAGCAGGATTTACCCCTCCCAAGAAGGGGTCGCAGCGACAGGGAGAGACCTCCCCGCCTCCTCCGGAGCCCATGCAGTTGGGCCGGGTCTGTTTAACCAATGATGAGCGACATCAGCGTTTTACGGGCAATCTGTGTTTCTATTGTGGTGAAGAAGGACATTTTGTTAAGGATTGCTCCGTGCGGCCAAAAGATCGAGTCCACCGCCCGTGAGGGGGAGGACGGCGGACAAGTTTAGAGCTACACCCCACCATGAAGTGTCAGATTCGTCAGGATCTCGTTTTTTTTACCCGTCTCTTTAGGTTTTGATCAGGATGGTTTAGGCTCTCGTAGATTCGGGTTCATATTTTAATTTGATTGATCAGGAGCTAGTTGATCAGCTTCGTATTTCTACCGAGTCTCTCTCTGAAATGCTACAGGTTTCAGCCTTAGATGGCCAAAAACTGACTAGGATCACGCATCGCACCAGACTGCTAGACATAATAGTCTCCGGTAACCATCGGGTGCAGTTGTCCTTCTTTGTGTTTCCGGTAAAACGTTCACCGATGGTATTGGGTCTGGCTTGGTTAAGGGTCCACAATCCTCAGATTAATTGGGCCTAGTCTCGGCTCGAATCATCAGATCTCTCTCGCGTTCCGCTGGAGTACCATGATCTCGGGCAAGTTTTTAGTAAGAGTCAGGCTACTTCACTTCCACCTCATCGCCCTTATGACTGTGCCATTGACCTATTGCCTGGAGCACCATTACCCAACATTGGCCTTTATAACATCGAGGTCTGAACGTCAAGCACTCGAAAAGTACATAAATGAGTCACTCTCTGCAGGGTTGATCCGTCCATCCTCCTCCCCTTTAGGGGCCGGCTTCTTTTTTTGTTGGCAAAAAGGACGGTTCTCTTAGACCCTGCATCGATTATCGTGGCCTCCATTAGATTACCGTCAAGAATAAGTATCCACTTCCCTTACTTTCCTCAGCCCTCGAACCGGTCCAGAACGTAGTAATTTTCACTATGCTCGATCTGCGCAACGCTTATCATTTAGTTAGGGTCAGACAAGGGGATGAATGGAAGACAGCTTTTAAGACGCCGTTAGGACACTTTGAGTATCTAGTTATGCCCTTTGGTTTATGCAATGCCCCAGCTGTCTTCCAATCTTTAGTTAACAATGTCCTTCGGGACTTTTTGAACGATTTTGTTTTTGTCTACTTAGACGACATACTCATCTATTCTAGTAACCTCGAGCAGCATAAACAACATGTCCGCCTTGTCCTGCAATGGCTATTGGAGAATCGCCTATATGTCAAGGTTGAAAAGTGCGATTTCCATCAGTCCTCAGTTCCTTTTCTCGGACTAGTTTTAGAAGGCGGACAGGTCAGATCTGACCCAGAAAAGATGAGGGCGGTAGTGGAGTGGCCCGTCCCTGAATCTCGTAAACAGCTTCAGCGTTTCCTTGGTTTTGCCAACCTTTATTGTAGGTTCATCAGGAACTACAGCCAAGTAGCCTCTCCCCTACACGCTCTGACCTCGACTAAGGTTCTGTTCGTCTGGAGTCCAGAGGCAGAAGCAGCTTTTAGTCAGCTCAAGTCACGTTTCTCTCAAGCACCCATCCTTGTTCATCCCAATCCACTTAAACAGTTCACCTTAGAAATAGACGCCTCTAACACTGGGATAGGCGCAGTCTTGTCACAACTTTCAGACTCAGATAATAAACTCCATCCCTGTGCCTTCTTCTCGCGACGCTTATCCCCAGCCGAGCGTCACTACGATGTAGGTGATCGTGAGCTGCTAGCGATCAAGTTGGCTTTAGAGGAGTGGCGGCACTGGCTTGAGGGATCCGAGCAACCCATTATTATATGGACAGACCATAAGAACCTCTCATACCTTCAGTCAGCTCGTCGCCTCAATTCTCGACAAGCCCGTTGGTCATTATTTTTTTCACGATTCAACCTCTCTATAACCTATAGACCTGGTTCTAGAAACATTAAGCCCGATGTCCTTTCACGTCAGTTCGCTCCTCCTGAACAAGAGAAGGAGCCGGAACGGATTCTTGCCCCCTCATGTTCTGTCGGAGCACTCCATTGGGACCTAGAAGATAGAATCAACCAGGCTCTGCGATTAGACCCAGATCCCGGCACAGGTCCCGCGGGTCTTAAGTATGTCCCCCAGTCTGTCCGCCCCGACGTCCTGCAATGGTGCCATGATTCCAAGTTTTCCGCCAACCCAGGTATCTTCAGAACCCAGTCCCAAGTCTCACGACGCTTTTGGTGGCCCTCATGGTCTAAGGATGTAAGAGAGTATGTACTAGCCTGCCCTGTTTGTGCCCATAATAAACCTTCAAATCAGCCACCCTCAGGTCTACTCTGTCCACTCCCTATCCCCAAACGTCCCTGGTCCCACCTAGCCGTTGACTTCATTACCGGACTCCCTACCTCCCAAGGCATGTCCACCATCTTAACCGTGGTGGACCGTTTCTCTAAGTCATGCCACCTTATCCCCCTCTGTAAGCTCCCAAACGCTTTTCAGACCGCCCAGCTCCTCATAAGACACGTCTTTCAACTTCACGGAATACCCGTCAATATACTCTCTGACCGGGGTCCCCAGTTTGTCTCCCAAGTCTGGCGACACTTCTGCTCTGCACTCGGCGCCCGCTACACCCTCACCTCCGGTTACCACCCACAAACTAATGGACAAACTGAACGCCTTAATCAACAGTTGGAAGCCACCCTCCGCTGCCTCACGTCTTTGTCACCCACAGACTGGAATAAGTTTTTGCCCTGGGTAGAATACGCCCGTCGATAAGGTAAGGGCCATCAGTACCTCGTCGATTGGGAAGGTCGCAGCCCTGAGGAACGTTCATGGGTGTCTGGAGCAGCTATCGCCAACAAGGACTTGCTTCGGGACTTTTGGTCTTCTCAGCCCAGCACTTCCTCGTCTGGACCGCCAGGAGACGGTCGTTTAGGGGGGGTAGTGTCAGGATTCTCTGTGTTGTCTTGCTCTAACTCTGTTCCTCAGGTGGTTCTAGTTGGCTGAGGGGGCGTGGCCCACACCTGCAGCTCGTTGAAGGCGGCTTTCTCTGGCTTCTTGCAGAGCTCGGACAGATGGAAGACACCAGAACCTTAAACCAGTCGTGGTACGACGTGGCCTCTGACCAAGTTCTCGGAAACCTGCTTGTAAGCCTTTTTTCTCTTTGACCTTGGACTAATTCTGGCTCTCCTGTTTTTGTCACAGTTTGGTGCTGTAGCACTTACCTGCCTTCACGCTCCATCCTCCATTCATCATTAATTGCACATTGAACATATAAGAGCAGAGTGTGAAGGTCCAATTAGCAGGGTAAGAGCATAGTTTTGCTCAAAATATTGCAATGCACACAACATTATGGGTGACATGGGTGAGTTCAAAGGAGGACAAATTGTTGGTGCACATCTTGCTGGATGTGTCAAAACTTTCTTCAATTGAATAAAAACAAAACTGAAGTAATAATATTTGGACCAATAGAGGAGAGATCAAAAGTTAGCACACAGCTTCAGTCGCTTCAGCTAGAAACCACTGATCAGGCCCGAAATCTGGTTGTAGTGATGGACTCAGACCTGAACCTCCAAAAGCATTTACAGACAGTGACAAGGTTGGCTTTCTATCACCTGAAGAATATTTCCAGGATTAAAGGACTGGTGTCTCAGCAGGATCTGGAAAAATTAATCCATGCGTTTATATTTAGTAGAATTGATTCCTGCAACGGTTTTTCACAGGTTTGTCTAAAAAGTGGATCAGACAGCTGCAGCTGATCCAGAACGCCGCTGCCCGCGTCCTCACTAAGACTAAGAAAGTAGAGAACATGAACCCAGTTCTAAAGTCCTTACACTGGCTCCCTGTATCTCAGAGAATAGACTTTAAAATACTTCTGTTAGTCTATAAATCCCTAAATGGCTTAGCACCTAAATACATTACAGACTTGTTATCAGTGTATGAACCCTCCAGACCACTAAGGTCTTCTGGCTCCAGCCTACTCTGCATACCTAGAACCACAACTAAACAAGGAGAAGCAGCATTTAGTTCCTATGCTCCGCTTATCTGGAACAAACTTCCAGAAAACTGTAAAAGTGCGGAAAGCCTGAGTTCTTTTGAATCGAGATTAAAAACACATTTGTTTACAATTGCCTTTGACTGTTCTAGTTAAACGGTTTTACTGTTTTTAATGTTCTTCTTTGTTTCTACATTCTATCTCTACTTGCTTTTATTCTATTTTGTAGCTACATTTTATTCCTACTTGCGTTTATTTTGCTATATTTTAATCATGTAAAGCACTTTGCATTGTCTCTGTACTGAATTGTGCTATATAAATAAATTTCCCTTGCCTTGCATCTGTGACCAAGACAGCAAGTGTTTGTGATGTATCAAGAGCCACGGGGTCCAGGGTAATGTAGCACACCACCAAGAAGGACGAACCACATCCAACAGGATCAACTTTGGACACACGAGGAAGCTGTCTGAAAGGGATGTTCGGACGCTAACCCGGATTGTATCCAAAAAACATAAAACCACGGCTCCCCAAGTCACAGCAGAATTAAATGTGCACCTCAACTCTCCTGTTTCCACCAAAACTGTCCGTCGGGAGTTCCACAGGGTAACAAACATTTTACAATAGCGGCTAAAACAACTTGCATGATAAAAGAAAAATTAAAAATTAAAAACTGCTTTCTTGCGAAAAGTGTTGAGACCAAACGGTAGATCTGACCACATCTTCTTACACAATTGAGGAACATCATTAAGGACGCCAGCCATCCTGCACAGAGACTGTTCCAGCCTCTCCCCTCAGTCAGGAAACTAAAAAAACAAACAAAAACATGTTTCCCCAGAGATCTTTGCCGATAAGCAGGAATATATAAATCATTTTATAAGAATGCTGTAGGGGGGGGAGGCTCGGTAGATGACACAACTTCATAGTAATGTTACTGATTTATCAGTAGAAATATATTAAAAAGACTTACGTTTTTTCCAGTGTTGGCAATAACATATGATTTACCGTAGCACTTTATTTTGAAGCTGCGGGCTGGGGTGACGTCATCGGTTGAAATTAAAATTCATAATATCTCCGAAACCAAAGCAGCACAAACGATAATTTTAACGGCACAAACCTGCACAAACAAAGCACTAAAAAAAGTAGCCCTAGTTTGATCGGATTCGAAGCAAAATGGGGAGATGGTGAACTCTGGATGACCTTAAGAAATATTCTTTAATATCTTCAAAACCAAAACAGCACAAACGCTAATTTTAACGGCACAAACCTGCACAAACGAAGCACTAACCATTCCGTCTATTTAACTGAGTTTTTTCTGTGGGTGGGGTGTCAGCTTCACGCAGCTCTTTACCGGCGCTGCAGCGGAGGAGAGATCGCGCTGCTGTTAGGCTTTTACTGCCATCCCTCCAGAATTCCATAGGCCATTGACAAATTTAATGAAAAGTAAATTATCCTTAAAAGACAAAATGTTGAAAAATCAAAGGGCTTATTTAACGCTTTGAGAACATATCTTGTATTCGGCCACAAAATCAACAATAGTAGAATGATCTTTTAAGCTTATAAGACCATTTTTAAGATGCCAATACGTGTAGCATATAAGAGAGGACCCAAGATGGTTTAAACTGATTAAAACGTATTGTTTTATCCCAAGATAGCAAATTCCTTTGCAACTTTCCATAACCTCCATTAGAATTCAACCTTACACTTCCTTTGCAACCTTGTTTCTAATTATTGCTTTTTCAGCACTTTTTATTTGAGTCTTTCGGTCTGAGTTGCCAACATGACAGACCATCACTACAACTTCACTGCTCTCCGCGAGGCTTGTGATGAGAGCGACATTGAAGACATTGATGTCGACGAAGCCTCTTCCAAAAAAAGTAAGATTAATCTGGACCACACGCCAACAAAGAGCCCTAAACCTAAAAAAATTAAGGGGAAAGACCAAGGTGATGGAAATATCGGTGCCGCTATTCTCCAGGCGTTGACCGAGAAAATGGATGAACAGACTGAACTGTTAAAGAGTTTTGATAAACGCATTGAAGCTAACACCATGGCTACAAAAGAAAACAAACAAGAAATTCTTCAGCTCCAAGAAAAGATCGACGTGCTTCAAAAAGAAAACAACACGCTAAAAAGAGCAACCGAGGACCAGGCTCGGTACAAAAGAAGGTGGAATTTGAGGCTGACAGGATTACCAGAAAAAGAGGGAGAAAACGCAAGAGAAGTCGTCATCGGAATACTTACCAGAGTTGTTCCCCTCTCCATGGACCGGCTGCGAGACACTGTGGACACGGTTCACCGCCTGGGTAAACGTGGCTCCGCGGCTGCTTCCAACAACACGCCGAGGGCGATTATCATCCAGTTCGGGATTAGAACCGTCAGAGATGAAGTGTGGAAAAAGTCGAAGGACGCGCGGGTGTGTAGCGAGATGCATATCCGCTTCAAAGAGGACTTTTCCAAAGAAGATCGGGATGCGCGTTCCAAGCTGTGGCCTCTGGTCCAGGATGCCAGGAAGAAGGGGAAAAGAGCGTTCCTGAAGGAGGGCTATGCTCTGATCGACAATCATCTTGTGGACCCTAACTGACCAACATTCTTTAGTTATATTGGTCTATAACAGGTACTGTGAATTTACCTTGTTAGTTAAATGTTTGATTGCCCGAAGGGTTGTTGCAAATGTTATTACTAAATTCTGTTTGGGATATAAGCTACTCATTCCTGCGCAAATCCTTTTCAGCGCACTTTTGGTACTTTGTAAATGTTATCTTTTTTTTCTTTAAATACAAGGGGACTGAAAAACAATGTGAAACGTAAGGCAACTTTTCTTTTTTGTAAGGAGCAAAAGAGCAATATTATTTTCCTGCAAGAAACTCACTCAGTGGAGGCAGACACAAAATTCTGGAAACAACAATGGGGAGACAGCATTTTTTTCAGCCATGGCACTTCACACTCAGCTGGAGTGATGATTATGTTCAACAGGTTTTCTGGAAATGTGATTAACCACATAAGTGACATCAATGGTCACTGGATAATGATGGTGATTGAATATAGTGATGTAAATTATATTTTGATATGTGTATATGGATACAACAGAAGGTTACAAAACAAACAACTTTATGCTTCCTTGAGCAAGATGATAGAAGAATGGAAAATGATCTATACTACTGATAAAGTTGTTTCTGGGGGTGATTTTAATTTGGTTCCTGACCTCTGGATGGATCGCTTTCCCCCAAGATGTCAGTCATTTTTATGATGAAATCATAAGTGAATTCACCATGAAAACAGATCTGATTGACTATTGGAGAATGAAACACCCCAATACCAAACAATACACATGGTTTAGTTCAGCCAACAATGGCCAATGCTCAAGATTAGACTTTTGGTTAATTTCTACCAACCTGATAAATGCAGTCCATAAATGTGAAATTTTGGCATCACCTTTAACAGATCACTGTGGCATTTCAATTTTCTTTCAACTTGACAGGATGAAGGTGATTCCCCCTTCTTTATGGAAGTTCAATAATAGCCTCTTAGACAATGAGGAGTTCTGTAATGAAACTAAAAACTTACTACATGGAATTAATCAATTAGAAATGTCTCATTTAAATAAATGGGAGTGGTTTAAATTCAAAATTAAAGATATTGCCATTCTTAGGAGCAAATATATCTCTAAAATAAAAAAGCAAAAACAACAGGACATTATAAACAATATAAACAGATTATGTAAAACAGACTTATCTTTAGATGAACAAGTTGAATTAAATAGTCTTCAAACCCAATTGGACAATCTATATTTAGAGAAAGCAAAAGGAGCATTTATACGCTCTAAAGCTCGCTGGCTTGAAGAAGGGGAAAAAAACACTTCCTACTTCTTTAGTTTAGAAAAACAAAGACAAACGAAAAAGAAAATTAATAAGTTAATTATTGATAATAAAAGTATTGATAACCAGGACGAAGTAAAGGAGGAAATAAGAAACTTTTATAAAAACTGTATACAACCAAATTTTCAGTAGAGCATTGTCAAATATTTTTTGAGAAAATTGGGAAATATAGGAAAATAATTGATGGGAATTTTAAGCAATTTATGGATGACAACCTCAAAATTGAAGAGTTAGATTTAGCAATTGCAAAAATGTCAAAAGGAAAATCCCCTGGATTAGATGGTCTAACAGTAGAGTTCTATATCCATTTTTGGAATGATATCAGACTACTGCTCTATAATGCCCTTTTGGAATGTATTTCATCTGGCCATTTGTCCCCTACAATGAAAAGAGGTATTATTACCCTAATTCCAAAGCCCAATGAAGATAAATTGTTATTAGACAATTGGAGGCCTATAACACTACTATGTAATGACTATAAACTGCTAGCTCACATCTACTCTGATAGACTGGATAAGGGATTATCAAATCTAGTGGATGAGTGTCAGTCAGCCTTTGTGAAAGGTAGAGTTATGCATAACCATACTAGATTAATTATTGACCTGTTAGATTACAGAGACTTTATTCCTACAGACAGCTACATATTACTCTTAGACTTTTTCAAAACCTTTGACACACTTGAACACCCCTTTTTGCTTGAAACTTTACGGTTTCTGGGCTTTGGAAGCAAATTTTGTGACTTAGTCAAAATGCTCTACACCGACATCAGTAGCATGGTCTCTCTAAACCCGGGAATAACTCCTGGTTTTGAGATATCATGCGGAATCAGACAGGGTTGTCCCATTTCCCCGAAGCTTTTCATATTAGCGACACAATTGCTGGCTTTATTAATTAAAAACTCCAATGATATACAAGGTATCACAATTTTCGATAGAGAATTTAGAATAAGTCAATTTGCGGATGATACTTGCATCCTTTTAAAAGATAAATCAATGATAGATAAAACCCTCAATAATATCTCCATCTTCTCTGAAGCGTCTGGTTTAACCCTTAATATTAAAAAATGCAAACTACTCCCTATTCATACATGTTCTGACCCCTCCATTGCCTCAATTAAAGTTGTAACTGAAGTAAAATACCTAGGGCTGACAATATCAAAAAACTTAATTAGAAGAGAAGATACAAATATTTTTAATCGTATTTTGGATATAAAAAAATCCCTTAGTCACTGGTTAATCAGAGATATTACTATTTTTGGCAGAACTATTCTATCCAAAACTGAAGGTATTTCCAAACTGATTTATCCCTGCCACTCCTTGTATATATCCTCTAAAAACATAAATAAAGCAAACACAGTAATTTTTCAATTTTTATGGAGGAATAAAACGCATTACATCAAAAAGTCTCAGTTGGTGAAAGACTATGATAAAGGTGGTATTAAAGCTCCAGATATTGAATCAATGATTGGCACCTTCAGAATTTAGTGGATAAAATCGTATATGTTGCATCCGAATTCTATGTGGTTTCACATTCCAAGATCTTTGTTTAGCAAATTAGGAGGTTTAGACTTTATTCTAAAATGTGATTTTGAGGTAAACCGGATTCCAATCAAACTGTCCAACTTTCACAAGCAGATTTTGCATTATTGGAAAATGATATTCACCCACAGCTTTACTCCCCATAATTCAACCCTATGGAACAATAGAGTAATAACACTTATGCATTTTCAATGCATAGGCGGGCGCCTAATAAAGAAATCCTTATTAGGTGCATAACATAAGGCCTCCGCCATGCATTTTCAATGCATAGGCGGGCGCCTAACTACCCTATAATATGATTGAATTTGACTTTGTAAAGTGCCTTGAGATGTCATGTTTCATGAATTGGCGCTATATAAATAAAATAAAATTTAATTGAATTTAAATGAATAGATGATCAGCGTGTATTAAAGCATGACCAGTGTCGTGCCAGTCTGTATCATCCATGTCAGGAGTGTGAATTCAGCTCGAAGAGCGGACTGTGGCTCACTTGCAAAGATCAACACATAGAAGTAGTGATGTTTTACTTTTGTTAAAAAGTGAAAGATGAGTGTCGTTACTGCAGCATTCAGTTAGTGGGTTACAACAGAAAAGGACACATTTGTTGTTCTCATGTGTCACCATGCATGATTATTTGAACATACGTGAACGTTTGCCTAATAGGATAATCACATCTGTTTAAACACTATTAATATAAACATTAACGCTCAATAATCCACGTTCTCAACAAGTAAATGGCTCTGTGATAGTATTTTTGTAGGACATCTAAACAATTTGCTCTGCTTGTTGCACATCCCCAGAGGTTCTGTCTGTTGCAACTAAAAGTCCACCTTCGTTAGTCCATCACTGAAAACAGTCTGCTTTTTTTGTAAAACACACTTTTGTTGCTATACACAGCATGAATGGATCATACAAAACAGATTTTAAATGTTATAAAATAAACACAGAATAGTAACTCTAAAAGTTATACATAATTTACAGATCTAGATTTCAAGTCCTAGGAAGGAAATGACGCAGGTATCTTTCAAAATATGACTTCATATAAAATGGTGATATGATGGGTAGAGACAAAACGTATAAAGCCCTTAATAATCAAGCTCCATCATATATCAGAGCTCTGATTACCCCGTATGCTCCTAACAGAGCACTTCGCTCTCAGACTGCAGGTCTGCTGGGGGTTCCTAGAGTCTCTAAAAGTAGAATGGGAGGCAGATCCTTTAGCTATCAGGCTCCTCTCCTGTGGAACCAACTCCCAGTTTTGGTCCGTGAGGCAGACACCCTTTCTACTTTTAAGACTAATCTTAACTTTCTGTTCTCTCTCTTTTATCTTCATAGTAGGTACACCTGGTCTGGCGTTCTGTTAACTGTGACATCATCCAGAGAAGACGGCTCACCCGCTATTACCATCTAATGTAGAACAGATTACTGGATCAATGTGTGCTTCTGTGCTTTTTTTGTCTCTCTTGTTGTGTCTCTGCTCTGTCTTCTGTAACCCCCAGTCGGTCGAGGCAGATGACCGTTCATACTGAGCCCGGTTCTGCCGGAGGTTTTCCTTCCCGTTAATGAGGAGTTTTTCTTCCCACTGTCGCTTCATGCTTGCTCAGTATGAGGGATTGCAGCAAAGCAATGTACAATGCAGACGACTCTCCCTGTGGCTCTACGCTTCCCCAGGAGTGAATGCTGCTTGTCGGGACTTTGATGCAATCAACTGGTTTCCTTATATAGGAAATTTTTGACCAATCTGTATAATCTGACCCAATCTGTATAATATGATAGAACTTGACTTTGTAAAGTGCCTTGAGATGACATGTTTCATGATTTGGCGCTATATAAATAAAATTGAATTGAAAATGATAAAGACAAAAAGGTGTAGAACCAGAATCAGAGACACAAGCTGAATGTTAATGTAGAGCTGCATCCAAGGACATTAATGGAAAGTTCTGTGGAAGAACAAAATATTTGTACCCCTCCACCCTACCGACAGACACACAAAAAGTCAGCCTGTGTGGCCTCCGACATCATTCGTTGCAGAAATACTGCTTCATTGCAATCCTCAATTAAAACAGTTGGAGTGCAAAGCCTCAGTAATGAAATAATTTTGTTGATGGGTGTCATTTAGGTTGAGCTTGACACCAAACAATCACTGACTGTGGTAACTTTACACTAGACTTCCAGGACTGGATTCTGTGCCTCTCCACCCTTCCTCCAGATTCTGAAACCTTCATTTCCAAAGTAAATGCAGAATTTACTTTCATCTGAGAACAGGCTTTTGGACAATCACGCAACATTCCCAGTTCTTTTCTCTTTAGGCCAGGTAAGACACTTCTGATGTCCCTGGTTCCGGAGTGGCTTGACACAAAGAATGCAACATTTGTATCTGTTTGTTTTGGATTTTTCAGTGCATAGTAGCTCTTGAGGCACTGACTCCAGCCTCAGTCCACTCCTTGTGAAGCTCCCCCAAATTCTTGAATGCATATTGTTTGACAATCCTCTCAAGGCTGCAGTTCTCTCTGTTGCTTGTGCACCTTTCCCTAACACACTTCTTCCCTCTGTTCAATTTTCTGTTAATAGTCTTGGATACTAAACTCTGAACAACCAGCTTCTACAGCAAACACCTGTGGGTTCCGCTCCGGGTGAAGGGTGTCGATGACACATGTGAAATCAGCAGTCTTCCCCCATGATTGTGTTGCCTACTGACCCAGACTGACAGACTGTTTCAAGGTTTTGGAAACCTTTGCAGGTGTTTTGAGTTAAATAGCTGTAAAGGGTGTGACACCATGAGTTTCAAGTAATTAACTTTTTCACTATTCTAATTTTCTAAAACTGAATTTTGGGTTTTTATTACGTCTAAGTCAAAATCATCAAAATTACAAGAAACAAAGGCATGGTATATATAATCCCATGTGTAATGATTTTATGAGTCTCACTTTCTAAAACAACTGGCAAACAGTATTGCACTTTTAAGCAATATTAACATTTTTTGAGATGTACCTGTATGGTAACTCTAAAGGACCTGGAGAAATCCATGGCTCGGGTGGAGAATCTGCTGACAAGACAACTGTCAATCAGGCCTTTATAGAACGGTAACAAGAACCCACCAAACATGCCTTGCCAGAATCACATCAATTACTGCCTTTCAAGGTTATACAAGCAGCCACCTTGCTGATTCAACATTACAAAACGGCAATTACTTTCTGACTATAAGCACAGTGACTTTGTCTTCCATACGGAGGATATCTCCCTAATTAGTTCACACATAGAAGGGAGAACATTTCCCCTTTGCATCAAGGCTTACTTAAAATTAGTTATTTAAAAGCACCAACAACTATCAGAAGATTTTAAGCCCAGGGTGCAATCTTGTGGGAAAATGCATGTATGATAGCATAGAAGCCGAATCACATAAAAGGGTAAAAAAAAAATCATGATCACTGATCACAAAAGCAAACAAAATAAAAGTATAAAATTATTTTTTATAGAAGTAGAGCAATAAAAACATTATATATAGAAAAGGCTAAAACACTATCTTGAATAAAAAGTATGTTGTAGGAGATATATCCACATTGACAAGATATAGAATCATTAAAAACATAAATATGCTCAAAACAAAAAAAATAACTATAAAATAATTTCAAGTATTAAATATTTTTATCTTAATACAAACTACATTTATAATTTTTTTACATGATCAATTTTAACCAAAACATAGCAGTGGTACCCACAGTGCATGAGCTGAATAAATGAGAGGCTATGTGAATCTGTTACAGGTAGGGATCGATTTAAGTGCAACAGCTTCAGAGAGAAAAAAAAACATTAACCGTTAAAGATTTATAAAATATTTACATCCTACTTTGTAATCTTGTGGAAGTTTTGCTCATGCGTGACTCATTTTCAGTGGGGAAACAGACTTCAAGCTGAGTTTGCTGCCACAGCACAGCGATGCTGCCTCCCAGCTGATGGCTTGCTGAAGAGGTAAACTCAGAGCAATCAGTGCTTTTACTTGTTGCCAAAATTTCAAACAACACGGGGGAAAAAAGAGGGGGAAAAAAAATAAACAAGTCACTAGAGCAGTCTGAAAAGTTGATAAACAGTTGGCAACAGTCAGTGTTGATGAAAGTAGGCGAACATGTGAGAGCAGTAGCCCCTCCCATCAGTCCCCTCGGTGTGTGTTTTAAGGTGGAGAAGATCGGCAAAAAATATGGTTGAGTGGGTTGGAGCCTTCCTGAAAAAATTTTGCTTGTCGGTCCGCAAGGACTGTCCGACGTGGCCCCAACGCCGTTTTAATACCGGATTTCGGTACCCGGCTCTACCTTGTTCAGAAACATTTTTTATTATACTGGGTGAAATGGTACTTCCATCCTTAGAGTAGTCATGCATGCAGAAAAGGGAACAGAAAAAAATATGATGTCTGTCAGAGCTGCAGGCTTGTAAAAACTGATCGGACTGAATGGCAGGGATTGATCAGAGGATTGGTCCTGTCCATACCCCCTGCCCTTTGTGTTCCAGGAGTTATCACCTTATCTATTGGTTGTCCCACATACAAATCATTCTGATGCGGTCATGTAACGCCAGTATGCGTGCATGCGCATGCTGGCTGTGCATGCGCACTTTTAGTGTTTATGTATCCGGTTAGCTTTGGTGTTAGCCGTTTATTGTAGCTTCGCTATTCTCAGTATTACTATGTAAATGTCTAAGAGTCGCAAGAAGCAAACTGTCTTCTTTATGAGAAGAAGAGGGAGGCCTTAGAAGAAAGAAATAAGACCAGAGAGTTCCAAAAAAAAACTTTTTTGGAATGACCATGACCTGGATGACTGAGAATCTTCACCAGCAAGACCAGAGTGTATATGGGAGATTTTTTCACGCAGGAAAGCAGGTAACACTGTCTTGCGCATGCAATATACACACGTCTGACAGTGAGGCCTAGCCTCCGTCAAACCACATCCACTTAGGACCATTGTTTAACTATAATCATATTTTTTATATGATGCACTGGCACATAAAGCCAGTTAGAATGAGCTAAATGGCTGAATTGTTTGTGTGATTGCAGTTTCTAGTTCTTTTCTACTCAAAACACTTTACACTATAGCCACAGTAAACAATCAAACTGAATAACACACACACACATTCCTAGACCTACATGCAGGTCGGTAGGCAAACTGGAGTTAAGTGCCTTGTCCACTGGCAAAGAAGCTTTAATCAACCCCACAACCTTCCAACTGGAAGACATCTCATCACACAATATTACAGTATCCCTTCAACAGTTTTCAGAATCTCAGGATACACCATAAATTATTCACTTTACAGAAATTTTAACCAAATGTGTAAGAAGCACCTTTGATTATCAGGATGTCAGCAATTCTGAAATCAAAAGAAATAAAAACAGATATGTCCTCTAAATACCAGAACTTGCACTACATCACAATTTCTTTCTGAAGGAGGTGGAGATCAATAATTATAATGATTTACTATATCTTTTTGTGGACTCCTTTTTATTAAAAAATTGTCTTAAAAAGCTTAAAAAGCCTATTAAAAGATATTTTAAGCTATTTGGGTCTATTGCACACAAAACCTAAATTATTGCACACTCTTGAGTATGCAAGAAGTGGCAATAAATATCTCCATTCCAACAAGGCTTTACTTAGTTGCTTTAATTATCTAATCATATGTTATTTATAAATATTCTGTTTATGTTACCATACTATATCTTTACCCTTAGGTTAGGATGCCTCCTGGACACCTCCCCGGTGAGGTGTTCCAGGTACGTCCCACCGGGAGAAGGCCCAGGAGGAGACCCAGGACACAGTGGAGGGACTATGTCTTTCAGCTGGCCTGGGAACGCCTTGGGATTCTCCCGGAGGAGCTGACCCAAGTGGCTGAGGAGAGGGACGTCTGGGCCTCCCTACTAAAGCTGCTACCCCCGCAACCCGACCCCGGATAAGCGGAAGAAGATGGATGGATGGATGGATCTTTACCCTTTAAAGCTTTTCATGCTGCAGCAAACAAGTGTTAGACTGTTAAAGGAAAACAGCCTGAATGCAGGATATTTAAAAAACGTATCTGATACTGGAGTCGAGACAACTTTTCACACTATACTTGGTATGGCTAACAATATTGTGGTAGTAATAAATTTGCACAAAATTATGCAATCTGACTCTACAATTATCAATCTGGTTGAGACATCACAAAAGACTTACAGCTGTAATTTCAGCCAAAAGTGGTTTGCAGTGTTTTCAGGGGGCGAAATATAATTGTGTGGCATGCTTTAAAAACTTTTTTTTTAAATAAAACTGTACTAACCACCTTGCGTTTCACAGCCTCAAGCATCTTTGTGTTGATCAAGAGGTGTAAGTAATTTTATAAAACATGAGATCACTGGAAATTTATGAAATCAGATGATTTGAGAACACTTAACATTTCTTTAAACCTTTGTTTTACTCTACACTTCGTATTATTTTATTTAAGCTTTTAAATGTTGGTAAAATATATACATTTTATTTCATTTTCTCTTTTAAGCATTATACTGTTGAGGATTATAGATAAAAAAAATAGTGCTTGGTAAATGCACCACATTTACAGTTTTTAACCATATTTATTAATGTGAATTGTCTATTTGTATTTAATATGAAATAAAATGTTGTACGGAAATCAAATTATGATCAGTATAAAAAAATTCATGCACATTACATATACATAGGTAACACAACAATTGCTGCCAAACAGTGGCAGCATTTGATTTGAGGTCTCACAAGCGGACTACTCCGTGGCATGTAACTAGATAAAACTCAGGATTCTGTCCAGGCAAGGGTGGAATTGTGTGTAACAGAATGGTGGGTTTACATAAAGCACTGAACCCAGGAAAGCAAACAAAAAGAAAGAAAGAAAACATAACCGTACACAAAGATGACAGTCACTCCAAGACTGTGTGCTGGAGGACAATGGCTGATTCAGGGCAAGATAGTACACTGGTAGAACAAAAGCATCCAAGCTGACAGGGTAACAGCAACTAGCGAGAAATGCAATAAATAAACTTTAAGCCTTCAGTTATTGCATGTTTCATCTTTGCTAAGCTTAAGCAGGGAACGGAACGATCAGCAAAAAACAAACACCAACAATATTTAATGCTGACTCGGTGTAGTGAAAAAAGCCCCATATGCTAAAATACATTTTATATATGAAGGTAAGGCTGTCAAATCAAAAACTTCCTTCACCCTTAACATATTGCTCATATGAAAAAAAAACTGAATCTCCTGTTCAACCAGACATTAGATGGCAAGGTTTGAAAGCAGAGCTCTACTTCCCTTCAGTAAAACATGTGATATAGCACACACTCCTTGAAATGTTTTTTCTAGGGCATCGGCCCAGTTAGAGCAACCCTGCATTTTCACAGATTACCCTCAACTCACCTGACGTTACAACTTTGGAGCAGAACAACTACCACAGATCTGCATGCAAATAAACACAAAGATCCACTATTTCCCTGCTGTGCAACCTATAGACAGTTTAAAAGGGAGGAAAACAACTGAAGTTCAGGAGACAGAGATACAACAACTTGGCTCAACTGAAAGAAGTGTGTCCGTTTGTGTCTGCTGGGGGTCTAACTGCAAAGTTGGGTAAATCCGGCTTTAGAAAGCAAAAACCCTGCCTAGTTTTCCTTCATCCTGTCCACTCAACCAGAGGCCTATTTCACAAAACCAAGATAGAGGATTAAGCCAAGAATTTCCTGATATCCTAGCTGAATTATGCTTGGACTCAGTTTCACAAAAACATTAACACATAAATTACCATGGCAATTTATTCTGTGCTTCAGACCAGGACAACAGCTTGGCTTAGTTAATCCTGGTGCCTTCTCTGTTCAGTCAGTGGTCAAACTGATCAGAAACCTGTGTGTTTTGTCAGTGATTCCATATCTGTGTGTTTTTTTTTATCTGTATTAAAATACCACTGATACACATTGGTATTCAGTCAAGTATTATAACTATTTTAAAATTATGATGGTAGCCTATACCATTAACTTTATTATTATACATGTGGGCATCATTACTGTTCAGTTGTGTTGATGTAAATCATCATTGTTCAATAGACTATTGGATGAGCTGAGGGAATTAGAATGGCTGATAAAGAAGCAAAGGTGTTGTCAATAAAACCTGGTGTTACACCATTTTCCACAAAATTCTGTGACACTAGGGGCGCTGTTTTGCTGACTCCTTCAGGAAAACACATATTTCTCCTGAAGTCCACAAAATATGCAATCTCACAGCCCCAAAAGGAAAATAAACTATACAAACCATAAGGCTCAGTGACCTAACAACTGTTAATTGAAAGAATAGTGTGTTAACTTATTTGATATATTTTTATCATGAATAGGTAATTTCATTACATATCAGGTATCCTACATTAAATTCTTTCAATTTATGTTAGTGTTAGAGATTATGTGACTACAGGGAATGGACTGCATTATCGGTTACCATGGAGATTACAGATACACGGACTCTGGAGGCCAGAGCCTGACATTCTTGGATTGGACAGAATGACTGATTAGGGAAAAACGTGTCAGCTAGGACACGTCTGCATTATAGTATCCTCTCCATCCTCTCCACCAATGTGATGAACGGAACACTGATATCATACTGGGCACGCCCCTGAATGGGTGTACACAATTTGGTCCTACCTAATGTCTGTGTGAGGAATGAACGGGACTCTTTCTGACGTCCGGAAATCAGGCCGCTACGTTGTTTGTGTACGAGAGTCCAGTACTGAAGCTGTAAACATCCCTCTGCCTTTTTAGATTAAATATGGTAAAATATAGTTAGGGTTTCATGAGTCTTTTTACTTCTACAGAAGTCTACAACAGAAACACCACATTATTCAGTAATAGAACCTGCGGTGACTGTAGCCAGGTCAATTCTTTAACATTAGTCTATGCTTAGTGTTTTAAATGCAAACAATATTTGTATTAACTTAATGATTAATGCCACTACTAAAATCTGATATGATGTGAACATTGTTTTGCAAAGGCTGTCTGCTGAAAAAGTGTCATCCCTCTATACTGCTTCAAGAGTTATGAAAGGGTCAGTGAAACAATGCCCTCTAGAGCAGGGGTTCCCATTCTTTTCAGTCTGCAACCCCAATATCACAGTGACAGATACATGTGACCCCCTTTTGGAATGTGGGGTTCCTTTTTTTGGAAATTGTGAGAATAAAGTTGGAAAATTACAAAAGGTAAAGTCATATTTTTATAAGACCTGTTGAAAAAAAGTACAGGAAACAATCTTTTTAGTACATCAGCATCAATTCATCATCCGGACCCCCACCTTGGGAACCCCTGCTTTAGAGTTACAGAATCAGATAGAGGAGAGAAAATGGTTTAACATTGTTTGCCATAGAAGTAGCTCCAAACAAATGTATTTGTCTTTATAATAGCAGCAGTGTTTCCTTTCTTGAGTCTGATGTGCTTCAGTTCCTGATAAGGCTCCATCAAAAGATGTTGCTGGTTTGGTATGAATTTTTTTGGGGCAAAAGTTTTTTGCGTTTGGGGCACGCAGCTCATCCATTGTAGCATCAGTGAATCTGTGATTGACCTCATGGTCTTTTGTAGACAGCCGGGGAAGCGGATTTAGCTGGACTACTTACGCCTGCCTTGACAGTCGCATTTCATTAGCCTGGATTGGGCTAAGGTCAGATTAAGCCAGCATGATCACATTATGTCAAACCTGGCTTTAGTGCTTAATCTGGATTTCCAAATTTGGCTTTTGTGAAATAGACCTCAGGTGATTTTAAACCATCTATCTCACACTTATATCCTTGACGGCCAGTGTCCTGCAACTTTTAGATGTGTCACTTGCCCTACACACCTGAATCAAATGGCTAAACTGCCCTAGCATACAATCGAGCTCTGCAGAGCAATGCTAATGAGCTCATATTGGAGTCAGGTGTGTGGAAGCAGAGACGCAACTAAAAGTTGCAGGACACCGGCCATCGAGGGCTGTAGTTTTGAGACCACAGTTTTAATCAGGAAATGCAAATGGTTGGAACTAATCTCTGTACAGGCTTTTCACTTTCTGAACCGGGATTACCCATCTCTGTCTACCTGGGCAGAGCATCTGTTGAGTTATCCTGACCCTTAGTGATGCCATAGCTCTTATATTGCCCACCCTGCTGTTCTATATCTGCATTGTGTGGAGATAATTTAAAGGGAGTCAGCCAAATGTCAAATTGGATTAGTGGGTCTGATTTACACATAATATAAGCATAACATCAGTCCTACTTACTTAATGTGAATTCTGCTAAAAACCACATAAGAACATAGTGTGAATCTTTCTCTCACCTGTCATCCTCTTCTGTATGCTGACTCCTAAAGCCTGCAGCAGCCATGAAAGCCCTAGCCTCCACTGACATGCCCATGTGGTCCTCGGCGGCCCCCTCCCCACCCACAGCCAGCCTGGGCAGGCCCAGCAAGCCCTGGTGCTGGATCAAGAATTTCTGGGCATTCTCCAACTCTGTGTTTTTTACTAAGCTTCCTCCTCCGGGAATATAGGTAAGGTTCGCTCCCAGGGTGAGAAGGGGCTCAAGGTCAGCTTGCAGAGTGGTCAGTGGTTTGTACGGGGTACCTTGAGGAGCAGCTACTGGAGCAGTTGCTGCTGAGGGGTTCTGGAGAGGTGCTTTTTGTAGAGGATGGGACTGAGGTTGATCAGAAGTGCACGCTGCAGAAGTAGGTGAGACTAGCTGACCTTGAAGTGGTAGCTGTGCAGAAATGCTGCTGGGATGCTGTAATGGGACCCGAGGAACTGGTGCAGAAATCCCAGTATTAACATGTGGAAGCGGAGGCTGGACCTGCGTCTGAAAGGGGGCCGTTGGCTGGATGAAGTCTGGCTGTCTGACACCTCTTTGGGATACAACTCCTGCATGGAACTGAGGAGTAGGATAACTCCCCTGGGGTTGGGACTGCTGGGGATCTACGGTATAGGGTAGCAGCTGGGGTATTACAGGAGGAGGTTGTGATGTTGCTGCAGATTTCTGACTATAAGTTGTTCCAATAACCTCTTTGGGGGAAAGATGGCTCTGGGGAGTGGTTTGCTTCACCACCTGTGGACTGGTGAAATCCTGAGTGGGAGGGTGATATGACTGCAGCATGGGAGGTGGCTGCACAGCAGGATTAGCCAAACTCACCCCTGTGTTTCCTGCCTCTATCTCTGCTACCACATCTGCAGCTTTTGGTGCCTCAGTGGGAGCTGGTTGAGGAACCTCTTTCTCGTAAAACTCTGTGCATGTCCATCTTCCTTTGCGGAAAGGCTCAGAGTTTGTGTCCAGTTTGACAACCCTGAAACGAGAGCCAGGGGCTGTATGGATATGGGTAGCTTGGGTTGCTGGCCCACTTGCAGTAGTGCTGTCAGAACCTGCAGCAGAAACATTAGAAGATTTTTCAGTGCTTTGTAGATTAGTAGGGGGAGCTGCAAATACAGCAAGTTTGGGGTTATCCTGCACTAGAGGTCTCTGAGCCATTGCTGGACTGGAGCTGGCTATGGGTGCAATGGGAAGAGTTGGTAATGCTGGGTCAGAGTGATAACGGTGGGCCTGTTGAGAGCAATATTGATGATGCATAGACCCATTCACCAAGGATGACCCTTGAGCCACGTGATGAGGCTGCAGGGACTCATTAGGGGACACCAGTCCAGGAGTGTCCACCCCATGGAGACTGTTCAAGGTCTCATCTGATGAGGTCCTCTCCGGAACTTCTGTGTCAGCAACCCTCGATGCCGACACATCCAGCATCTCAGAGGAGGAGAGATCCTCTGTGTGTGACTCATCCATGTCGTCGTAGCTCTCTGTGTCATCCGCCAGGCTGTTGTTGCCACTGACATTAATTTGGGCAGAAGTCACACTGGTTATCTGGAATCCACTCTTCTTCTTCCCCTGAGCTCCCAATGCTTGGAGAGCCAGGAAGGAAGATCCAGCCTGGGCCGTGTTCAAGCTCTCTTCATCGGCGTTACCCCCGACGGAGGAGGGAGATCCGGATGCGCTACTGCTGCCTCTCTGGTAGTGAAAAGCAGTTTTGCGATTGGGAGTCCCTGGGGAATCCCCGGTGTAGTCTTGGTGATACATGTTTACAGTGAGGCCAAAAAAGTAGATTTGTTCCTGTCGAGTTCCGACCCTAAACACTGAAGTGACAGGTCATATGATTTGCGTCCAATAAAATTAAAACAATTGCAAATCTTGTAAGGCGCTCTCACCAAGACGGAAACTTTACCATTCAGGTGTATTACGTCCTTTTAAAATACGTATCTATCAATCATTCTAAATAAAAAAAAGTTTTTAATCTGCTGATCATTATTTAATAGATAAAATAATGGTGGCAATTTGTAGCTAGACGTGGTCAGCAAGCGGTTCCTCGTGAACTTTGTGTTCTTCAAAAACTGAGCTAACGTATGTGGCAGTTAGGCAAATTTAAAAAGATGCCCTTTGCGAGTGAAACCGGTTAGCATGCCATAATGTGTCGCAGGAAAACAGACGCAGCTATTCCCCGGTAGCCGTCTATTCTCGCCAAAACGGTAAAAATTAATACCGAATCCAAAACACACGCTCTCTTCAGTTGGTTGAATATGGCGTCAGGATGATATCCGTTTTTGTAATGGTAATGGTAGAAATTGCCGTGTGCGTCGATGTCAGTACGGCTTTCTGCGTCCGTGTTTGCTGTCTCAATGCCGGTGAGCTTCAGTAGCAGCAGCAGCAGCAGCAAAGGCAGAACTGCAAACATTACCGGTGCGCATGCGCGTGCAACGTTTCAGTCCTAAAACTGGATTGTATTTTTTACAATCATCCATTATTTCAGCCTTTCTTTCTCAAAAATGATTTATTCAGATTGAGTATGTGGACATATTTGGACTACCTGGAGCACATATTTGGATAAACACCGTTTCCTCGTTTAGAGTTGGAAAATACACCACTTCTAAATCCCAAAACTTTGTAAAAATACGTTCGAAAAATAGCACATGAAGGCGTCATGAAGCTCTGTGTTTATTTTATTTTTTTCTGTAAACCCACTACATAAAAGTGCTACTATAAACAGCAATGATTAATTAGAAAGATGATTGACCCACTGATGGGTTTGATTATACACAGAGATATTATTTTAACAATGTCAGACAACGTGTTACAAAGATGATAAAACAGAAAAGCTTCTGAGTGATAAGCAGCGTTATAATCACACAATCTTAGTTTAACACTAGATAAACAAGTTTTACTGATGTCATTTAAAAAAAAAATATTTATATCTTCTGTATTATCATTATTGCTGTTGTTTTTGTTGTAATGTTCAAAAAATAGTGGTGGGGAGTGGTTAGAGCAGGGCATTTGAATCCTTGGAAGGGTGCAAGTTCCCTGGTTCAAACCCTACCGATTGCGCTCTGGTTCAATTAGCAAGCCCTTTAACCCCAGAGTCCTCCCCAGGTGATGCACGGTGACAGCCCACTGATCCCTAAGGGATGGATTAAATGCAGAGAACAAATTTCATTGATACAAAAAAGTTGCAATGACAGACAAGCTTTTTATTTTTATTATATTACCTGATATCTACCATGCCTTTACATGTTCAATATTTTTTATTGATCCGTCCCCATGTCCTGACCTGGTTTAACA
Source organism: Fundulus heteroclitus (assembly GCF_011125445.2). Taxonomy (NCBI): domain Eukaryota; kingdom Metazoa; phylum Chordata; class Actinopteri; order Cyprinodontiformes; family Fundulidae; genus Fundulus; species Fundulus heteroclitus. Next base: position 25,977,344 of record NC_046384.1, read on the forward strand.
TCTGTGTAAATATAGACATTAAAAGTATCACTCTGATGTTCTTCACGCTATAAGCACTTGCTCTTTGACAGGAGCAAGTTTGGTGGCTGGTTCAGATCCACGTTTCCAGGCCCAGCAGAGTTTTGGACTTGCATCAAAGTTCCGACAAGCAGTATTCACTCCAGGGGTCCGTTCTTCGTACGTCTCTAACTCAGTTAGCTGGATTTGATTGTTGACGATTTGGCATGATCTTGGATCGTGATCTTGTATGATCATTTGTACAAGTCTTCCTAAATAGACTTGTACATAAAAGGATAGTTGTGTCCATATTAGTCAGAACATAACAAACATTTGTAAACTCAATCGCATTCAAAAGATACAACATACAGTTTAAATAGTTACAACCTCAATAACTGATAAATACAAATTTCAAGTTTAAATTTCTGCTTTACTCTTTATGAACACAAACAGCAGCGGCTGCTTGAGAATACAGATTTTTTCTTTGAGAATACGAATTCACAACAGTGGTCTGACGTCATGGCTCCTATCTTCGCACAGAGTGCGAAGATAGGAGCCGCGCATGCGTTCTTCAGACTGACCGTCTCTAAATGCACCGCGGCTGCAGCTTCATTCAAGACAGCGCAGAGCTCACCATGGTAAATGGCTTGTACTTGTATAGTGCTTTACCTTGTCTTGAGGACCTCCAAAGCTCTTTACAATACAGTTCAGTCATTCACCCATTCACACCCTGACGGTGGTGTGCTATGTTTGTAGCCACAGCTGCCCTGGGGCAGACTGACATAGGTGACGCTGCCATGCACCGGCACCACTGGTCCCTCTGACCACCGCCAGCAGGCAATGCGGGTGAAGTGTCTTGCCCAAGGACACAACGACAGACACAGACGGGAATCGAACCGGCAACCCGCCAATTGCAAGACGAACTCCCTAACCTCTGTGCCTGTTGTTTTAATTAATGACTCAAATTCGGCATAACCTTTCATTGAAAGCTCGTGTTCTGCTTGAGAGAAAAACTGTGGGCGTGCTTTGGCCATGCTGAACAGCCAATAGTTTGTCTCTTTTATTTTTATTATTATTATTATTATTATTATTATTATTATTATTGTTGTTGTTGCTAGATAAACCCACGTGAATAGATCATATAAAACAGATTTCTAATGTAATTAAATGAAAAAACTAAAACAAATACGTTTGTGGCGATTTAATGAATTTAGCGTTAATAGGTAAAGAAATCCATCCATCGTCTTCCGCTTATCCAGGGTCGGGTCGCGGGGGTAGCAGCTTCAGTAGGGAGGCCCAGGCGTCCCTCTCCCCAGCCACTTGGACCAGCTCCGCCGGGTGAATCCCAATGCATTCCCAGGCCAGCCGAGAAACAGTCTCTCCAGCGTGTCCTTGGTCTTCCCGTGGGCTTCCTCCTGGTGGGACGTGCCCGGAACACCTCACCAGGGAGGCGTCCAGGAGGCATCCTAACCAGATGCCCGAGCCACCTCAACTGGCTCCTCTCGACGTGGAGGAGCAGCAGCTCTACTCTGAGTCCTCCCCGGATGACAGAGCTCCTCACCCTATCTCTAAGGGAGAGCCCAGACAAACTACGGAGAAAACTAATTTTGGCCGCTTGTATCCGGGATCTCGTTCTTTCGGTCATGACCCAAAGCTCGTGACCATAGATGAGGGTAGGAACGTAGATCGACCGGTAAATCGAGAGCTTCGCCTTTTGGCTCAGCTCTCTCTTCACCACAACGGACCGGTACAGCGCCCGCATCACAGCAGATGACCAATCTGCCTGTCGATCTCCCGCTCCATCTTCCCCTCATTCGTGAACAATACCCCAAGATACTTAAACTACTCCACTAGGAGTAACACATCCTCCCCAACCCGGAGAAGGCACGCTACCCTTTTCCGGCTCAAGACTAAGAAATAAAAACATAAATTGTCATTGCGATCACCGATACTGGGGGCGGCCATTATTGCCCAAATATGGGCAATAATGGCCGCCTGACATCACATCCTGTGACGTTTCCTAGCGGAGAGGCACTGTGCTCATACAACTGCGATAAACAACAATTATTTCGGATTTCCAGAAAACTTCACCATTGAAATTCACGAGAGCTATTGTTGAAGCAAAAATGCCCACGTGCATGGCTGTTAGATGTTGCAATACATCGGGTAAAAGTGGAAAAAACATTACAAAAAACACAAAAATAAGGAGATGGCTGGCGCAGCAGACAGATTCAACTCACATCATCCCTTTTTGGTCTCCTTGCCTCAAACTGGTATGTCTGGAATTTGTCAAAAGTCAGGTTGCTATCAAGAAAGTCATAATATCATAACATAATCGCTATCAGATGATGATGATAAATCCATGGGACTCCCATCGCTGTCGCTAATTAATCCATCACTCTCTGCAAGATGGTTGTCGCCATCTTGGATAATAGCGCACAATAGCTGTGTCTCAATTCGCAGGCTGCGTCCTTCGAAGGATGCATTTTAAGGCCAGTGACGTCACAACGATGCGGAGGCTGTCCGATTTGGCAAAAATTCTGAGGATGCTTAAAATGCAGCCTTCGAATGCGTCCTCCTTTTCCCCGAATTCTGAGGATGCACCGCTACCATCCTTAGTGGCCTCGCCTGCCATAAGATTTCCTGAGGTGCTTTGTGTGCTTTTTTAGTGATAGTGAAAGTAGTGATTTAAGTCAGTTATTTACAGGGTTTGTACACATTTAACTATTCAATTCAAATTACTAAAGTTCCAAACATAAGCTTATATCAAGTCTTACAAATAAATATAAAATTTTATATTTAAACATATTTGTCAATCTGCTGACAAGCATTTGTTTAATAATTGGTATATTAATGATCATTAGCAGGCCCCTGAGTGAAAATAATAGCAGGTAAATGTTACCTCTCCACTGCGCTCTCCCAGCCTGAGAAAAATTCGTCGCCGATTTTGCTGCCGCCGAAGCCATCTAAACCGACTCTCCTCCTCCAATAACAAGTAAATAAAAAAAATAAAATAAAAATTTCCACGTCGTGTCGCAACCAGGAAGTGCGCCAAAGGCTAGACCGTCCCATTTACCAATGGTTGAGGATCCTCCGGATGGCTGTGTAGGCTGGGTCCTTCGAAGGACGCAGCCTGCGAATTGAGACACACCTAAGCTGTGTCTAAATTTGCATCTCTCTCTCTCTCTCTCATCTCTCTAAGACCGAGATAGGGAGAGCTAGAGGAGGAGCAGAGCGCTCTCGAGAGCAGAGAGGACGAAGGAACAGAGAGAGTCGAGAGAGTCAGCGGCGAAAGAGGAGAGAGCGAGAGTCGGAGAGGAGCGAAGAGCAGCCGAGAGGAGAGAGGAGCTCTATCGCTCTCTCTCTCTCTCTCTCTCTCTCTCTCTCTCTCTCTCTCTCTCTCTCTCTCTCTCTCTCTCTCTCTCTCTCTCTCTCTCTAGATTATTTCCAATTTCCTAACATTGTGCTTCCAAGAAGGCAGCTCTAAATTAAATCAAGAAGCCACTTTTCAATTGCATTCTTACATCAGAGGCGATAGAAACAAACACTCAGGAAATGTCTTCAACAAGATAACCTGAAATACAGACGCAGGGTTGTGCTATGGGATCTCCGATGTCACTGATTGTGGCCAACTTTTACATGGAAGACAGCCTTTAGACTCTTTCAGAGGAACACCACCAAGCAACTGTTTTAGATATGTGGACGACACTTGGATCAAAATCCAGGCAAAAGAAGTACAAGCTTTCAGACACAACTTAGTGTACAACAACATCAAGTTTACCAGAGAGGATGCCAACAACAAAGAGCTACATGGCATGTGTTACTGGGGCGCCAGCCCTAGGGGTTAGCTGGGCGGTAGCAAGTGGCACACAGCTAGCGTAGGCTGTGTTGCCTAAAATAGAGTCTATGACTGTAGGCCTGTGGACAGACGAGGGAGACACGTTATCAGACCATAGCTCATTTACTTCTGATGTTTAACACAATTATCACATTCACACATTCATACAATAGACAATAATCCATAAAATAACAGCACAATAAATAGTAATTAAATAAAAACCAATACACATAGTTGACAAAATGTAAAAAGTACAAATAATAACATATACACTTTAGATAAAATACAATTCACATTAATCAATAATAAAATGTATCAAAAAGACAATACAAATAACATTAAACACCTTTCCTCACTTTTATATCACTCTATCATTACAGCAAATGTGCTTAATATACTCGTTAGTGCCAAAAACACTATTATCCTGTCACTTCCGTTCTTACTCACATATACACAGAAGCACTGGGCTTGATCAATAGGAAAGCACCTCCAAATGGCGGACTGAACAACTAAAGCACACCTAACATGGCGATCTCAACAACTTGAACATGGACTCTCATTTCTGCTAATATTACACTCAAGCTTATGTAAGGATGCTAGAACCCTAGTTACAAAGCATATACTGGCTTTATATATCTGTTTCATACTACTAACTTATCTGTAATCAACAAAAGCGATCATACAAATGGCCGAGGTACATGCACATTATAAAACACACTGATACCTCATCATTAAGTATTTAGAGACAGTAAACGTTTCACCACAGTGTTTCTACATTATTATACACTCGTTTACATGTTATCAGGACCAAGTTTAAGTTCACATATTTATGTTTTATTGACATACCTGTGGACAGACGAGGGAGACACGTTATCAGACCATAGCTCATTTACTTCTGAGCTGCGCCTGCGCGAGAGCCCTCTATGCCCACAGAAGCGCTAATTTACCCTCTGCTGGTGTGGATGAGCACAGCAACCTTAACTACATAGAGTACACATTAGTATTACAATACAAAAAAATAGAAGGGGTGTCTGTTTTCATAAAAACTTATAATATAGCATTTTTTTCAGCCTACTACACTCTCACCTGCTGCAAGAGATGACTCCGGCATCTTGTACTAAAATGTATAGTCAGGTCAACATACAGTCAGAGTCTGCATTTATGGTCCTGTAATAATGTCAAAAGATTACTAAGTCTCGTCACAAGTCTAACATGTCCATACTGGAGTAGGGTAGTAGTGCATGTCAGGTTGTGTCGGGTAAAAAGTCATGGGGTAGGGAGTACAGGCAAACATCATGTTTGCTCCTGCATTCCAAGGTTGATAAGAAGGCTGTCCAAACTGATTGTAAGTGAACACTTCTCGGGGTTTGACAGTTCTTGCTGATCTTCGTACTGTTGCAACGTTCTCTTCTTGTGCATTAGTCTCAGGTACATTATCACAAACTTGAGCATCTGGTACAGTGTTGTCTATTTCATTATCCTCAACAGGAACAGTTTCACTCACATTGTCCATAGCATCACTTGTGTCTGGTACGGGTATCTCCTCAGATGGTGTTGTGACAGTAGGCACTGTCCGTGGTGCTGAATCTTGAACAACAGTTGGGATTGGTACTCTTGGACGTTGTATTTCAACATGGGGTTGTGTACGTTGTTCCTGTGTGTTAGATAGTTGAATACTTTTTCTTACAGGTTGAAATTCAGGGGCTGCGGCTCTGAGTTCAGGCTGCGTTTGAGGTTGAGGTCTTGGTCTCAAATTATACACAGGTACACGTTGCCAGTGATATGTGTATTCCTCCTGTTCATCAGACTGTTCTGACTCTTGCATAGCACCTTCCTGAGTTTTCCCTTGTCCTTTTTTGTGATTTTGTCTTTTCCGGTTTACATTTTGACTTTGTCCTTGTTCTAGTGGTAAATCATTGACTTGTAATAGGAGATTTCTGTGTAGGACTTGAAGACTGCGGTCTCCTGCACTGCATGAAAAGTGAGATTTTCGTCCCCGTAAACGACCGGATATCTCCCTCATTTTCGGCAGTTGATGACAATTTGCAACCAGCGCTTGTCGCCGTTTGTCAGTGCCACAAATTGTCGGAACCGGACAATGACGTATGTGGACAGCTTCCAGAGTGCTAATGGCCCTAATTAGCATATGAATGCAGCGAAACCGCGGCTGGCCGGGCCTGGCTTTAATATCCTTACTTCGTATTGGATGAAACCACAACTTTCAAACAAGTAAAATCACTCGTGATTGGTTGGCAAATCGCCTATATATATATATATATATATATATATATATATATATATATATATATATATATATATACATACACACACACACACACACACTGTATATTCATGTTATCCTATGTAGGCTACTACACTATTATTAGGCTACCATCAAGGACATGAATGAATTTATAGAGGAAATGAACATTTGCCAGGAAGATGTTTATGCAAAGAAAGAGCTTTATTAAAACAAACAACTATATACAACGCGAGGATCTGCCCACACATGGGTAGAGGATTATCCAAAAACTACAACTCCGTAAACTGTCCGTTTGCCTCCTCGGGGTTGTAGGTAACTGGCGGTATTCTTTCCGAGGTCCGGTGTGCAGACGCCTGCTGTGCGTGGCTCTGTACTTCGGCGTCACCTCTAACCGGGACTACAGCTTCACACAGAGTTCAGAGAGATCCGGCCTACCAAATGACGGCGGCCGTACAATCCATCCAGAGACCCCGCCAACAACGCCATCTTCATCAGACATGAGGTCTACGGTGGCAGACTTCCAGAGTTCCACCTCGTCATCCGCTAGCACACTGTCTCGATTCCAGCAGCTGTAAAAAAAAAAAAAAAAACAATGAATCAGTGCTGTACGATGGGATGCACGGCGTATGGACACAACACATCTATCAATGCACCTAATAAAATAGTCACCAAATAAAGTCTTACCCTCTTTCTTCTCGCTCGACTCTGAGCTGAACTCTTCGCAGCTTCCGCCCGCAATGAGTTTTCTGGCTGGGCATATCTAAAGCTCCTGCATACCGTCTCATAATAGGTCTTACAGGCGGCTGGAAAACAATTAAATGAGAGTGGTATGAATAAAAATCAAACTCAAGTCACAGTAACATTAAAAAAGGAAGGAGAAACAGTAAAAACAAGTCACTTACACACAAGTTATGATCGGTATCTATCCTATGGTATCTATTTCCTTTTACCGCAGAATGAAAGCATATTCTTTAAATCTTACCCTCGTCCGGTTCATAGCGCCTGCAATTTGTCTCCGAGTTGTGAAGACGGCGTACTGCTTCCTGTAAATGATAAAAAAAAATACACTTTAATAAAGCTTGTTCTTTTGCAAGGCTACTAGGCTTGTCATAGCCTTAGTTTTAGGCCAGGCTACTTTTAGCTTAGCTAGCAGTCATCGAACACATTCTTACCGCAAGCTTGGGATTATGCCCCCGTCTTCTCTTCTTGGAGTTAGTCTCTCCAGCACAGTTGTTCGACTGCAGAGCCGCCAGCTTGTCCTCTATGGACAGCAACCTGGAGTTTACCGAATTCTGCAGTTGAGTGAACCGCTCATTCATATCGGCAGTATGTTGATTAAGCTGACGAGACAGTCCACTTCTTCTTTTGGTTTTTATGGCGGTTGGCAACTAACTTTAATGGTGCATTACCGCCACCAACTGGACTGGAGTGTGGTACTGGAGTCTAACCTTTCCTAATAGGTTGCAAACAAATAAAAACAAACAAACATACAAACAAACATAACGAAACAAACCAATCAAAACAAACAAAAAGATCATACTAAATTCTTTTAATTAGTCCTGTATTCCTCAGGAAGCCAATTACATAGTTTACACTCATTTCCCCTGTGTTTCTTTGCAGAATTTCTTTTAGTTTTAGCCTCATCTGTTCTCCTTGTAATTGTAAGACTAGTCTTTGTCTTTCTTCCTGATATTTATTACAGTGTACAATAACATGCTCTATAGTCTCTGGACTACCACAGAATTCACAGTTGCCATCAGCATGCTTCTTCAGCGATTTTGTATGCCTCTTGAATACGAGATGCCCATTTTTCTGCATACTCTTGTCTTGTTTTACACTCACTGTCAGGTTTTATGTCAAAGAGTAAGTCTAATGGCAGTCTAGGTGCTCTACCATAAAGCAGAAAAAATGGTGAGTAACCAGTTGATTTATGTCTGGTACAATTGTACGCGTGAAGAATGTGTGGTAGATGGTCTTTCCACTCTGATTTCTTTTCTTCATGTAGAGTGCGTAACATTTGTAAAAGTGTTCTGTTTAGACGTTAAACAGGATTCCCCTGAGGGTGGTAGGGGGTTGTTCGAGAATGAGCTATTCCTGCAAGTTGTTAGAGTGTTTGGAACAGGCTGTTTTCGAACTCCCGGCCCTGGTCATGGTGGAGTTTCTCAGGGTACCCGAATCTAGGGATAAAGTCAAAGAATATCTTTTCAGCAGCAGTTTGGCCAGACTTATTCTTAGATGGATAGGCTTGCGCAAAACGCGTAAAATGATCTACCAGGACTAAGATATACTCATAACCGCCTTTACTCGGTTCGAGATGAAGGTAGTCTACTGATATGAGTTCAAAAGGCGTACTTGTAGTGATTGAGCCCAAAGGTGCTTTATCTGGAACACATGGTCGTTTTTGTCTCTGAATATTTGGACAAGTGATCTGATAGTTGGACAGGATACCTGGACAATGTGTCAGCATCTGCGTTTGATTTGCCAGGGGGATACTTGATGTAAAAATGAAAGTCCGCTAACTCACCCACCCACCGATGCCATACTGCGTTTAACTTGGCCGTGCTCAAAACGTATATGAGGGGATTATTATCTGTGTACACTGTAAAAGTGGGAGCGTAATAAAGGTAATCCCTAAATTTGTCACAGATCGCCCACTTTAACGCGAGAAACTTAAGCTTGCCAGAATGAAGATAATAGTTTTTCTCTGCAGGCGAAATAGTTCTGGAACCATATGCAATGACACGCAATTTGTTTCCTTGTTGTTGGTAAAGTACAGCTCCAAGGCCTTCATTTGAAGCATCGGTGTGGAGGACAAAAGGCAAATCAAAGTCTGGATATGCGAGAATAGGTGGATTTGTCAGCATATCGACAAAGCGTGACACTACTGCGCTTGTGTTCTTGTGTCCATCTGTCCATCTTGTGTCTTTGAGGGAAGATGACCACTATTGTTACTGTTTGGTTTTGTCTTGTTAGATCTGACTTGTTTTGGTTTGGGGTCTAACTCACTGGGACTCTCAATTAGCTTAAACAGCGGTCTTGCTAATCTGGAAAACTCCTGAATAAATGTTCGGTAGTAACCGGAAAACTCCTGAATAAATGTTCGGTAGTAACCTAAGAAACCTAGCAGAGCTCTCACTTCTCCTACATTCTGTGGTTCGCGGTCTCTAAGCTGGTAAACTGCTTCTAGGTCTTTGGGGTCTATCTGGACACCTTCGTTAGTCACAAGACGACATACGTACCTAATCTGTCTCTTAAACAGTTCGCACTTGTTAGGACGTAACTTAACACCATGTTCTCTAAGTCTGTGTAGAACACGTCTGAGGTCATCTACGTGGTCAGAGAAAGTCTTAGAGTAACATAACACGTCATCTAAGTAGGGAGAACAACATTCATCCCTTAACTCCTCAAGTACTCCTTCCATGCATCTTTGAAATGCTGCTGCGGCGTTGGTAAGGCCAAATGGGAGATGGTTCCACTCATATAACCCCAAAGGTGTGCTAAAGGCGGTGAGATGTTTGGAGTTTTCTTCCACGAACCCTTGGTGGTAAGCACTGCCTTGGTCGAGTACTGAGAACCATGAGTAGCCCCCCAAGTTATCCAACAGGTCTTGTATGTGTGGGAGTGGATGACGGTCAGGGATAGTTTTGCGGTTTAATCCCCTAAAGTCGACACACAAGCATAAAGACATGTCCTTTTTTCTGACACAGACCACTGGTGAGGAGTACGGAGATGTGGACTTCCTAATTCAGCCATGGTCGAGCAGCTTTTGGACATAATCTTGCACCTTGTACAAAGGCTTGGGAATTGAGTTGTACGATGTTTGGACTGGTACATTGTCTGTGAGATTGATTTTGAGTTGCAAACTTGGAAAACAGCCAATGTCTGACTCAGTTTGGGCAAAAACTTCAGACTCTTCAAACAACATGTCTTTTACTACTCTCTGCTCATGTTCTCCAAGGTGAGACAAATCAACAGGCGGATGCCATCTTTGAGTTGTATCCTTTGTTTGGCATTTGTCATTGTCTGATTGTGACTGAGGTTGACAGAACATGTGTTCACACATGGTTGGGACTCTGAAATGTATGAAGCACACTTGACAGGTCTTATTTCAGTAACTTCTTCCAATGTACCAAGAACAGTTCTCTTTGGAAGGTAAATGTCATGTTTAGTGGTATTCTGTACAGGGATTTTTACAGTCTTTGTTGGACCACTAGGTAAATCTACTAGTGCAGGGAACAAATCTAAACCATGAGGACAGTTGCTTTCTACACTAGGCTGAAAGAACATTGCCCCACTTGCTGGTAATTCTCTCATTCTGCAGCGGATTTCACAAATCTGACCTGCATGTACCATGACACCCTTTTTTCCATTTTGAACATTACACTCTATGCAGTTGTCAGCTGGTGTCGAAATCTCAAGTGTGGACACTAAAGCTTTAGCGGTACTGTCATTAACACTTAAAGCTTCTCTGAGTAAATCTGTGATATTAGAGTCATTGTCTTTGTTAGCTCTGATCATCTCAGCAATAACATTACTGCCTAAGATGGGGTGATTAAGACAGTTCTGGGTGACTAGAATAGGAACTTAGATAGTGACATGTCCATAATTCTTACTTAGAATTTGGAGCTCTATGTCTGCCCATCCTTCAAACGGAACATCTGTGCCGTTTGCAGCAGAGATTTCCAGTGGATTTCCAGGAGAGATTCAAGGGGTTGAATAGGAACATTGGGTAATGTCTTTTTCATCCAGTTTTCTCCCACCATTGTCACTTGGGCTCCTGAATCAAGTAGCATTTGAATTGGAGCTCCATTGAGAGCACATGAAACCATACATATTTTACCCATGAGCTGTGCAAGTCTCTTCCATGGTGGAGGTTGAGTTGACTTTGTAGTTTTCAGATGACTCTTGGATGGGGGCGCATGGGCTGTCCCGGTCACTGGCTGCCCCTCTCCAGCGACCTCTTCACGTTTCCCAACACCTTCGGTTGTAGACAGCCTATGGCCCTGTGTCCTGCTTGACCACACACAAAACAATGTTGACAAAATGTTTTGTTTTGTTGTACACAAGATTTGCATCTGCCTCGGGTTTCCGCTGGTACCTGTGAGCTGTGTCTTTGAGGACTAGTGTCAACAGGTAGAGTGTTATCAGGTGGTCTGGTCATTTGGGCAAGATGTTTAGTCAGTGAGGACACTTGTGCTGTCAGTTCTCTAATAGCGTCCTGTTGAATCTGTCGGTCTTTGTCAATTTTGTTGTCTTTAGTCCGGTCACCACTGTCAAGAGTTGCAACAGTCACTGTCTTAGTCTTAATAGTTGTACCCAGTCTTTTCTGTCTTTGGGCTTCTTCACTGGTAGACTTCATGATTTGCTTAAGTAAGAAGTCGTCACTAACTTGCATGTCATTGAGGTAAGGTTTTAAGTCACGTCTCACAGTCATTTTTCTCATTTAACCCTTGATAGAGCGTATGGAGAAAAGTACTTTGTACAAGTTTCACATCATAGTTAAAACCAGTACCGACTTGTTGTGACTCAAAAAGAACACACTGTTTTAAGCCCATTATTCTGTACAAAAACTGTTGTGGACTTTCTCGGTCTGACTGTTTAGCATTAGTTAGTTCTTGGAAAAGTTCAGTACTGCTTTTATCACGAATGTGAGAGCGAAGCAACCTTGTAAGCTCATCAACATTTAAGTCACTCTTGTTAGTTAACATGTCTCTAAATGTACCAGGTTTTGTGATTTTAAGTACACTTCTAATCACTTCAGACTCAGTAAACTCTTCTAGTAAACCCTCATCAATTTGCTTACACAGGTTACCATAAGAAATGTCTGAACCAGTATCTGATATTTGTCCACCATAGAGTTTAAACTCTCTGCGTGGTAGTAGACTTGCTACATCACTAACACTCAATACCTGATTTCTAGAGCTTGAGGACAGACTAGCCATACCCCGTGGAGGAGCGACAGTTCTTGTAGTTTCAGGTGGAGCGGTGAGACTCTTCTGCGTTGCACTAATGTCTCTGTCTTCTCCATGGGATGAGGGAGGTAATGGGTGATGGGGAAGGTCTTTCGGCTGGGGTGGTGAAGGGAGGAAAATGTCTCTGGGGGGTGTGACGGAGCGTGTGGGGGAAGGGACAGGTTCTGGGGTAGAGGGGAGTGGGATAGCAGTTGGGTCGACCTCCCGGACATGGGCTGATTACTCAACTCTAGTTGGTTCAGCATCTGTAGACTTCAGTAAATCGGTGATTAGGTCATCTAGGAGGAGTAGGTGGGACATGCCTTCATCCTCCATGGACTTCAACTTGTCGCTTCTCAAGTAGTCAACGATCCGCTAATACAGGTCAATGTCACTTAGCTCTTCAATGTTGGCCTCTGCAGTGACATCATCAATAGAGAGGACAAGCGCTTGTAGCTGACTTGTACTCAAACTAGAAAGCTGTTTCTGGATCTTGACAATCAGCATCCGCCGTGGTGCATTAGTGGCCATGACGTTCAATGGTGGTAGATACTCTCTGGATGACACACGTAGATGTAGCCTTCCCTGAAGTTCCGGACACCTCAAACGCTGAACTTGCACTCTTCACCAGGCAGTAGGTTCACTCCAAAACAATCCCAGACGAGCCCCCAATTGTTACCGGCGCCAGCCCTAGGGGTAAGCTGGGCAGTAGCAAGTGGCACACAGCTAGCGTAGGCTGTGTTGCCTAAAATAGAATCTTTGACTGTAGGCCTGTGGACAGATGAGGGAGACACGTCATCAGACCATAGTTCATTTACTTCTGAGCTGCGCCTGCGCGAGAAACCTCTATGCCCACAGCAGCGCTAATGCACCCTCTGCTGGTGTGGATGAGCACAGCAACCTTAACTATATAGAGTACACATTAGTATTACAATACAAAAAAAATAGAGAGGGCGTCTGTTTTCATAAAAACTTATAATATAGCGTTTTTTTCAACCTACTACACATGCCACAGAACAGAATGGGGAGAAGAACAAGTGCAACTAGAATCGTTCAACTTCTGAAGAAGTTGAAGAAGGCGCCCGCCTGGTGGTACGTGTAACCGTCAAAGGCAAAGCTTTCTTAGTTCCTTGGTCGTAGGCTCTCATCGCTTGGGGATTTTAAATCAAATCTTCTGAATGAAAAGGATTTGTCTTCATCAAAACCTGCCGACCAGGAAAACTTTGCGTCTGCAGAGCTGCAAACTGCGTATTTCGATCTGAGACGCAGCAAATGAGCTAATTGGCGACAGCCGACAGTCAACGTTTCCCATTCATTTGCTATGGTAGTCCTAAACCACTACTGACATAATACACTTTTTGGCCACAAGCGTCATTTTGGGGGCGTTGTTTCCACTTCTTTTCGTAGAGCAGTTTTTAATAGAAAGAAGAAAAGGCAAAAACGGTCCAAACAAAAGGTCGTAACATTTACATTTGTAACCTCTGCCTTACATAAACACTAGAATTAAATCTTAATAAATACAAGTATAGACAATTATTTCAGTAACTCAATTCAGTAAATGGAATGCACTATATACAGGAGTTGGACAATGAAACTGAAACACCTCTCATTTTAGTGCGGGAGGTTTCATGGCTAAATTGGACCAACCTGGTGGCCAATCTTCATTAATTGCACATTGAACCAATAAGAGCAGAGTGTGAAGGTCCAATTAGCAGGGTAAGAGCACAGTTTTGCTCAAAATATTGCAATGCACACAACATTATGGGCGACATGGGTGAGTTCAAAGGAGGACAAATTGTTGGTGCACATCTTGCTGGAAGTGTCAAAACTTTCTTCAATTGAATAAAAACAAAACTGAAGTAATAATATTTGGACCAATAGAGGAGAGATCAAAAGTTAGCACACAGCTTCAGTTGCTTCAGCTAGAAGCGTCATTTTATTCGCCCGCCATGCATTTTCAATGCATAGGCGGGCGCCTAATAATATTGTCATCCCATATGGGGCTGGAGTCTATGAAAAACACAGGAGAATTTTCTCTAAACACAAGATCCCAGTACATTTCAATGCCAACAGGATACTTAGAGGCTGGTCCATCCTGAGGACGACCACCCCCCCCCCCCCAAACCTATGATGAGCAGAATGGTGTATGCAGTTGAGTGCAGTGAGGAATGTTCTGATCCTTATATTGGAGAAATCAAACAACCTCTCCATAGACACATGGCTCAACACAGAAGAGCTACCTCCTCAGGACAAGACTCAGCTGTCCACCTGCACCTCAAGGATAAAGGGCACCTTTGAGGAACAAAATTTTCACATTTTGGACAGAGAAGACAGTTTGAGAGACAGGTGAGGAAATCCATTTACATAAAGTGAGAAAAACAACAACTTTAAACGGAGGAATAGGGCTTAGGTATTAACTTTCAAAAACGTACAATACAGCAAAAGTTTTGATTACTGCCAAGTTTCACCCCAATTCATACCTCCATCCATGTGACAAAGATTTCTCCTGTAAGCCAGGCAAACGATGAGCCCAATGACCCCATTGTAAGGGGCGATCAGTATCAGGTGAATCTGCATGCAAATCCAGGCTCTAACAAGGCCTTGCCAGCAGGTCTATACAGCTTGGAACTCCATACTACTCCAGACATGTTGAATTGAGAAAGCTTCCTGGATGGGAAGCAAAACATCTTCAGAACAGACATCCTGTTCTATTTTATAACCTTTTTTGGAATTGATCATGACCTGGATGACTGAAAATATTCACTGAGTGGATTATTTACCTTAACAATTCACACTGACCTATACTTAGCTGCAAATATCTCATTGTAGAACTGCATTGTAACATGTCACTAAGGAACTTTAAAATGCTTGATTTTAACCCAATTTGGATAGCTAGTACCTGGGTAACTGACAACTTTCTCGGACAGTAGTCATTAGACTAGTCATTGCCTGAACTATACAGTACATTAAATCGTCATAATGCAATATCAAAATATTCCCTTGTACATTTAATATTGGTTAAATATTTCCTCTGAATTAAAGGGTTGATGAAAAAAGGCTTTAAGGATTACAAAGATACTAATTTTAAACCAAAGAATATATTTTCTTATCAGTTCCATCGATAAATCATTGTTAAAATGTAAGCATCTAGTAACAGAAAGGGGTGACTTGATTGAGTAGCATAGGCTGACTCATTGACTGGATGGTATATGGAGAGTTGGAGGTGATGAGAAAGGTAGTGCTTGCTTGGATGAAGATGTGGTTCGAGGCTGATGGATCTTCCATGTTGGAAGGTGGACAGGCATGTTGGCAATTGTAGCCAAGGACGCCAGTGGGGCCGGAGGAGCAATTATACAATTGTGATTCTTGCTCACAATTGTATAATTGCCCATTAACAAAGTTGTCCCAGTCTGCCACCTAAGAAATAAACCAGTTTGGCACAGAGCCAGACAATCTTATGACTGTATCACTTCTGTCCACTTTCTATTTTTAGATATTTGAAACAGCTGCATGTTACCCTTTAGGCAGCAGCCAAATACGATTGTGTTCTAGTATAAGCACTGCTAGGACACAGTCAATTTGGATTTTTGAGGCTGGTAATCAGCAGAATCCACTGACCTTAGGTTTTTAAGGTCTATCATTGATTACATCATTTCCCCATTTATAAATCACCAGAAGATTGGAAATTAAAATTTAAGTCACCCCGCCACAGAATAGAGTCACTACTCTACAGAATCAAAAGGGGTTAGCTAAGGAGTTTTTGACCACCTGTTCATGAGTTCTCCTTTTGAGGACACATCCCACTGTGGAGACCAGACAGATACACAACTCATTTGAGGTAGTGTGGATCCCTTCTCCCCTGGGACAATAAGGGATCATGCAGGATGATTTTAAGATGATCAGTGGGTAAATTGATGTCCAAAGAGTAAAATGCTTTATTCTTTAAAAAGTCATTTTAAAATCATCAACACAAAATACCAATTAAATTTAAAAATCTCTCTCAAAAAAAAAAAAAACAAAAAAAAAAAAAAAAAAAAAAACCACACGTCAAAGTTTAGAGAGTATTCTTAAACTACCTGAATCTTTCAGAAAGCCATTGCTGGACAATCTGTAGCAGAACATTTTAAAAGGTTTGATGTCCAAATATGCATGTGACAGTGAGCCTGAGGAAACTGTGTGTCAGACAAAAACATAAAAAATGTCTAGATTCTTCAAAAATTAAAAGGAAATGCAGCCTCCTATTCAGGAAAAAACACTCAGAACAGCATTTATGTTCTGTTTGCAATCCTTTTAGATCGTCTCAGTCCAGCCTGCAGAGGACTGAGCGGGTTGATTTGTTGTCTTCTCTCTCTGGTTGCTTTCACATGCTTTAAGGGCTCTCTTGTCACAGCTACAGATTTTTGTTGCAACATTTCTTTTACTGACCCACTACATTTTCCACTCATCCCTTTGTTGTTTGTCTTTCTTGATTTACAGTTGGTTTCTGTATTTTCACCCATTTTAAGAGCCTCTCTTTGATTTTTGGAACATCTTGGTTTGCTTTTAGCAACTTGTAGCTTCTCTGAATCCTCAGGCTTTTCTGCGTTGGTCTGTACCACAAAAGAAACAAAAAATATTTTATATATTTTACAGCATATCATTACCAAATCAGCTAAAATATGCAATATAAAGTCTAAACACACACCTCTTGCTGGAATATGTCTAAATTCGCATTTGTTAATTGCCCCATCAGCTCCTGTATCTTCAGCTAGAAAGTAAGAAATTTCTTTATCATCACCCAATGGGGAAAATCAGGAAAGACAGAAAACACAGCTGCTGAATATAAAAGTGTTCTGCTGGGTCAATGTCAGGCTACGTCAGGAAGAAACGGTTACTGCCAACCTTTTTATTTTTCTTTTGCACATTATTCATAGAACAATTTAAATATTTAACACGTGAGCTAACATTTAAAGCTTATATCGTGTGTTTATATTAATTTTCTAAAACATATATTGGTGTCCATCAGATGCTAAGTTATAGCTTCTTTATTTGAATATTGGGTTGAAATTTAAAGTAAATTTAGCCATGATGCCAAGTTTTTAGTGTAGATTTTATTGACGCTGCTATTGCTGTAATAACATGTTTTTGAACAAGCAATGCATTTACAGTCTCAAATACAGCAAAATACTACAACACTCCATTTGCAGCATAGTCTAAGGGGCTGCTATCCCTTTCCCTGCATCAAATGTATAGATAATGTTAGTCATGTATTTCAATGTTGCATACTTTGAATATGTAAGATTACATATAATAGGAGAATTTCCAGTTTCTACATTCTCTTTTTTTACAGTTTTATTTATGACAGCATATGACATTGATAAATACAATATGCATTCTTGGCTGTACATTTTATCAAAGCCCCAATAAGCAAAACAATTATAAAAAAATGAAACAAAAAGTATATAACGCGAATAATAGCAGTTAAATAATTACATTAGATTCGTGGCCGGCGTATCCAACTATGGCATGGTGCACATTTTAAAAGTTTCCATATATTTCAAGAATGGCTGCCATGATTTGTTAAATTTAGTCAATGAGCCCGTTAGTGTACCTCTAATTTTTTCCTTGTATAAAAACCTCATAAAAAAAGGTCAGCTATGCACTGATCATGAGTAGGCGGAGTTTCTTTTTTCCAATTCACAAGTATTAAACGTCATGCAAGTAAAGAGGCAAAAGCAATAGCATTTTAATAGTGTTTAATAATAGACGTGCCTGGTGGCATCACCCCAAAGAGTGCAATCAAAGCCAAGGGAGCAAGTTTGATTTTATATATGTCTCAGAAAGTGTCTTAAATATAGCCGTCCAATAGTTATTCATACTTTTTGGACATGCCCTACTCTGAACAAGTGAGCCAATTTCTGCTTTGCAGCGATTACACATCGGATCACTATCTGGATAAAACTTTGCTAATCTTTCTTTAGAAATATGTAAATGTTGAAGAACCTTGAATTGTAGGAGCCCATGCCTATCACAGATAGAGGACGAGTGTACCCTATGCAACATACAGTCCCAAAGATCAGCTGAGATGTTCATCGCCAAATCTTCAGTCTCTACATTTTCAAGAAGCAGTCTTGGATGCTCTACAAGTTTCCTGGAATGATTAAAAAGCTGGTGAAATGAATTCAACTGGATTCTTGGTAAATTTGGTCAATTTCATTTTGCTTCCAACTGTTGCTCTTGCATCATGGCTTAGCACGAAGCTTAAAGCTTTAACTCTTCATTGCGTTTTGTAAGCCCAGGCTGGGTGGTTCTTATAGGTTTGTCAGTTTAGTCAGTGGTGCAGTCTAATGTATAATCCCGTTTTTGACATGTGTTGTCATTTCTTGTCCTATACAGATCAGAATTCTACCAGATAATATTCACGTCCCTCTCTGGTTTTCTCCTGCGACAGAATGGGGACCTGTGTGTGTACCCTGCCTCTCGGCCATTGACAGCTGGAGATAGGCACCAGCACCCCTCGCGACCCCAACAGGGATAAGCGTGTAGGAAAATGGATGGTTTTCTCTCCATTGTTGGTGGTACCAAAGGTTAGGGCTGATATTAGAGAAAACACACACACACACACACACACACACACACCTCTCTTTGCTGGGGTCCGTTCTTCATACGTTGCTTAAAACATCCGAGATCAAATGACACATCCAAGATGATTTCATCCGGCTAATCATGATCCGGCTAATTGGGTTCTTCGAACACACCTGTTGTTTATGATTAGTATGGCTGGATTGAGTTATCTGAGACAACTGCGCGTTCATGCGTTTGTTTAAAAGGGGAAATGTATTGATAGTAGAAACAATGATCAGTAGCGCTGCTATTGGCTGTTCAGCATGGCCAAAGAACGCCCACAGTTTTTCTCTCAAGCAGAACACGAGCTTTTAATGGAAGGTTATGCCGAATTTGAGTCATTAATTAAAACGACAGTGAACACCTCAAAGTCTGCTTAAGCCAGGAGAGAGGGCCGGCAACAAGTAGCGGAAAAATCTACCATGGACAGTATTTACGCATTAATTTGTCTATCACTTTCCACAGTATTAATTTTTGCATTTTAATAACTTGATATTTACTTTGTTCTTTTATATCAGAGCCTCCACAGGACCCACTAGAACATGGGAACAAGTAAAAGTGAAGTACAAGAATATTCTACAAAATGGTAGCCTTTAATTATTATACTTTATTTTAAAAAGGCACTTGTTATGTCAAGAGATCCAAATTTCGGTGTCATTTCTTAGACACTGGAAGTAAAGAACACGTGCAAACTGGGATTTTTAACAAAAAATGATCTATATAAAAAATGAAGTTCTTCCTTTTCCAAGTCATACACAGTTTACACGGTAAAACTGTATTGCTCCGTGGCCAGATAGTCCATCCATAGTTTTTTCTAATACAATATACGGCTCGACAGGAAGCAAGCCTTTCAAAGTAAAACTAAACTTCACAATAAAATGGCCCGAACAAATCTTACTGAATAGGATAAAAATAAAAAACAAACCATCATACAAATAACTTAAATATTTTATATTTATGGCTCCAACGCCACTTTTTCCTCTTTAAAGGCCACTGTTAGAATGATGTTTGTCTATTTATAACAGCCACCAAGAAAATCTCTCTAGAATTACACTGTCGCGCTGCGCTAAAGGATCCTGTCTATTGCGCAATACGCGATTAATTCGAAAAACCCTGCAAATTATTCTTGCACCTTCCGCAACAGGTTGCTGTCGTAAAACTGGACATTGATACGACAGACTTCCCTATCTCCTCCGCTTATAAAGCTGCGATCTAATACTGTTTACATGAAATAAACCTGCTCGAGAGCAGGCTTAAGCTGGCGCACATGTTGCTATGACAACAAGTGCAGGATGTCTTTCGAAGAACCAAACGATCCAAGATCATGCCAAATCGTCAACAATGAAATCCTGCTAACTGAGTTAGCGACGTACGAAGAACGGACACCTGGTCTGTCTTTCTGCAATCAACTGCAAACTGTAGAATTGTGTCACATTGAATGCAATTGATGGCTTTTTAAAGTTACTGAGGCAAATTCTACTGGCTATAAAGTGTTTTACAAGAAAAAGAGGTAGTAAAATGAATACCATGTGAAGTTCAATCAAACCGGTTATCATTTTTCAAGTACTCTTGGGAGCAAGACTTGCTATGAAATAATATAAAAAGCATTTCTTACCTCCTCAGTTGAAACTTGAATTTTATGGTGGCTTCTATCTTCTGCTTCTTTTTTGCACCTTAAACATAAATGGGTAATTTTCAGCTTAAGTCTCATTGTGTAGAACATAAAAGACATTCTGTGGAAGGCATTACTTTTCTGCAATAGTCTCCTCCATTTGAGCAATAGCCTTCTTCTTCTGGTCAGTGAAACTCTGGATTTTTTCCATTGTGACCATGGCCAAAAGTGATTTTGTGTCCAACTCTGCAAGGTCTAGAGGTGAGGCATTTCCAAGGGCCAGTTTTGCCCACTTGGACAATTTTTCATTTGAGGGGTACTTTAAGATAGACAACAGCATGGAAGTTTAATTTTAAATGCTTATCTGAAACAGCATAACCATTGACTGATATGATTAGAGCTTCAATTGGTCAATCTAGACGCCACATGCCTGGTTTTGGCCACCACAGACATACTTTAAAAGCTAATGTTACTTCAATAAAGCCATTCTTCTTATACCTCAGCCATGTATTTTTGAAAATTATTACATATTTGATATTTGTTAAATTACAATCATCCTGATGTTCTAGTATGGACTATTGTAGAATCTCTTGTTTATCGTAAATCCAGAGAGAGAACCTTACCTTGTTGAAACTGACCAGCATAACCTCCCTGGATGCAAGCGCAAGCTCCAAAGCATTCATTGCATTTTTCAGGAAGGCCTGGGTCTCTGCCAAATCTCCCTGGGGACAATTTCACAGTGTAGTAAGGGATATTTTGCTTGCAAAACTTGTGCCTGGAAACAAAATATACCTGAAGCCTTTTAACAAGTTCATCTTCGGTCTTCTTCTTAATGAAACATATGTCATCAGAAGTGAGACAATACCCTTTCATGCCCTTCAGCAAAGCATAAGGGTTCTCTATATTTAAAGAGAACATGGGGGAATTCGGTTACTTGTATAAAACATTTTATGAGGAGGCAAATCTGATCATCAATTTACCCATTTTAAGACCTCTGCAACCAAGCACCCTAGCATCTCCATTTGACTGTGGTAAGAGGAGACATTGATCAATTAGGGGCCTGTAGTAAAATCATGACTGTAGGACAAAGACTGTACCTTAGCACTGATTTTTGGCATCACAAATTCCCCATCTGCATCATCAAAATTCAAGTGCCGCATTACACTTGTCATAGGGGGGGTGCGGGGAAGCTGACGACCTGACGGGATGAACTTTGCACTGCATGTCAGCGCTTTTGCTTCCATTTTTCCTCTTTTTGGAAGACAAAATAAATAAATAAAAATCCACAAACATAAGAAACACCCAAGTTAAGCTGCAAGACCTCACTCTAATTCCCCCAGAAACATGAAGCAAAATTAACACTTCCCATTTTTGCCACGTTTAAATCTTGTACATACTACCTCCTTAAGTTGTTTGTTGGGAAGTTCCACAAGCCACTTTAAAAATAACTTGCTTGTGTCCTTTTTGTCAGTCAGTTATCACCACATAATTGGTTTCAGCTGATTCAGAGCTGCCTGCTTTTCTCTTTTCGACCACCAGATAGAACCAGAGCAAAGAAAAGCATTCAGTTTTGAAATAAACAAAAGCAGTACTATAACTACAAAGTTTGCATTTTACAATGTTAAAACAAATAAATGTGCATATACAAACAAATGTCATGATTACAAGGTGAAAAGATAAGGTTTCTCATCTATATAAAAACTAATGACAGAAAACAGTTTATTTGTACTTATGTCAATTAATACCTCATGAAATCATTCACTCACACTTTACTATACAACCTCCTTTATGTCACTGTTGTTACAGGAAATGTAAAAATAAAAACAGAAAACAACACAACGTTTGGCTAGCATAGCTTCAATTGCATGTATTAACAATAGTTATCCAGGCTCTGACTTCACAAGTAAATTGAATACACCTTCAGTAGCCACCAGTTTCCGAAAAGTTTTTTTAATCCTAAAACCTTCTCTGTAAACTTGTAGAACCATCTGAGGCCAATTCTAACAGAACATTTGTCTGGATAAACTTCAGACATCATTATATCTTTTAAGAGATTTATAGAGTACATTCATCCTAGCTTTTATACAGTAAACGGTAATAGCTATGTGTCTGTAACAAAGTAGCAAAGGGCTATCTACAAATACAATCCCTTCCAGTGTTCAATATATTTTTAAGCAGTTTGATTAGCTACAGAAGACAAGGATGTATTCCATACAAAGTAAAGATACAATTAAATAAATTTATATCAAGCCAGACAAGGTAGTCTTATTTTAAATTCATGGTAAAAAAAATCCACAGTTTCTGGTAGAAAATAAGTCACTTTTATCATCAATGATAAGATCCATAATTTAGTGTAACATGGTTTGTGTGTATTCACTGATGTCTGAAGAGTGGAGCGAGAGGAGCAGCTGCTGCCCCATTTCACTTCCTACTGTACACAAAAGTCTTAATTCGTATTGTAATTATTTAACCTGTGAAGTAAAAAACAAGAAACAAGTAATAATAATAATGAAAACTAATTTTTAGACCCATAGAATAGAATAGAATAGAATACACTTTTATTGTCATTGCACTGTCACAAGTACAAGCAACAAAATGTGGTATCTCTGCTTTTAACCCATCCCCTAGGGGAGCAGTGGGCTGCCACTGTGCGGCACCTGGGAAGCGTTCTGGGGTTAAGGGTCTTGCTCAGGGACCCAGAGTGCAGGCACTTGGGATCAAACCGGGTACTTGTATCCTTCTCTGAGTGCAAGCACACTGCTCTAACCACTAGGCCAGCACTCCCCATACTCATTCTGTCACGATCCCTAGGCATTTGTTATTATTTATGTTTGAGTTTTATCTTTGGGATCGTGCATTTGTTTCTGTTGTGTTTACATTCATTGATTGTTTCTCATGTCTCTTCTTAAGTTGCCTTCCAGCTGTTCTGTTACGTTTGATTATCCCACACCTGTGTCCTGTTTAGTGCATTATCTCCTGTGTATTTAATTTCCGGGTTTCTGTTCAGTCTTCGCTGGATCGTTAGTCTATTTTCCATCCTAGTCAGTGTTTATTCCTTGTCAGTTAGTATTTCTCTTTGGTATTCCGTCC
The DNA here is from genome assembly GCF_011125445.2 of Fundulus heteroclitus. NCBI lineage: Eukaryota > Metazoa > Chordata > Actinopteri > Cyprinodontiformes > Fundulidae > Fundulus > Fundulus heteroclitus. The sequence goes on from NC_046384.1 coordinate 26,000,698, forward strand.
CAGTCTGAAGCCTGCCCTTTGTAACCTCCTTAATGTGCTTTCTGGATTAAAAACCTCTTACCTGCAAACCAATGTTTCCTCACCGCTTCTTCTGCGTTGTTGGTCCTCAACAAAAACCTCAACTCATGACAGAACGATCCAGCCAAAAGAGGACCCAGCAGCAAGGCGGTGAGATGATTACTCTTTTTGAGTATCTCCGTCGGGCGGCAGGAAAGACAGCACGCCTCGAGAAAGCTGAGTCTCTCCGTCGGGAAACAAAAGAATCGGCACGTCTTGAGGAAGTGAGAACGCCGTTTTGGGGCTCAAGATTGACAGTTCCCTTACCTGGAACGGGGCCGCGGCGTTACGAGGCTCCTCAACCCCGAACAGACAAAGCATCATCCCGCTCCCCGGGTTTACGTCGTGGGCGCCAGCACGGCTCGCAGCAAGCCTTTCCAGCCGACGCCTCGCATCACTTCTGCGGGGGTCAACGCAGCCCTGCGCAGGTCCGGCAGCAGCCCGCTTCCCACTCAAGGTATGAACATTCTGAAACTGAGCTGACTCCCTCTGCAAAGCGGCGCCAACCACCCGGGGCCTCGTTGAGACGGCAACCACCCGGGGCCTCATCGAGACGCCAACCACCTGGGGCCTTATCAAGATGCCAAGCATCCAGGACCCCATGGTTATTATTAGGTCCCCAGGTTGCTATAAGAGTTCCTGCATTGGGAACCCAAGTTGGGTTCCAATTCTGGAGCTGCTGCCTGAGAGGCAACTTCCTGAGTTGCAGAACTGGTTACCAGAGGTTCTGCAGGGGCTGCTTCAGAGGTCCCTGGGCACAAAGTTTCTGGGTGTATTTGACCTCAAGCTTCTGGTCACATCTGGTCCCGAGCTCCAGGTTCCATCTGATGCCAAGCTCCAGGCTCCATCTGATGCCAAGCCCCAGGTCCGTTGCAGGGTGTTCTTCAAGGGTGCTCATCTGAGTCGTCGATGCCCGCCAAGAGCCCTGCACCGTTGTCGATGCCCGCCAAGAGCCCTGCACTGTCGTCAACGCCCTGTAAGGGCCCTGCACCGTCGCCGATGGGTCATCTGAGTCACCCATCTGAGCTCCAGCTACACTGGGAAAGGTCTCCAGAGACACTGCTATTCCGAGGAAGGCATCCAGAAACTCTACTACAATGGGGAAGGCCGCCAGAGATCCTGCCACGCCGAGGTCTGCCTCCGGGCCGCCCGCCTGAGCCCATGCCACACAGAAGTCTGCCTTCGGGCTGCCCGCCTGAGCCCCTACCATGCGGAGGTCTGCCTGCAGGACGTCCACCTGAACTCTTAGTTCGCCCTTTTTGGGGTTATTTTTTGTTTTGTTTTTTTGGATCTTTGCCCTTTGTCCAAGGTGCTCTCCCTCCACCCTTCTTAGTTGGAGTTTTGAATCCTCCAGTCAGCTCAGGCTCCTTCCAGCCAACACTATGCTCTCAATCAGCTCCACCTGCTGCCACTAAATATAGTCAACTCTGGTCACCTGTTCATCTGCCTACATATTTCTGCCTCTTTCATCCATTCTCTGCCAGAATGTCTCGTCTTGCCTCCTCTGCAAGAGGAGGCCACCATGTTTCTAACAGTTCTTGTGTTGTCTGCCAACTAAACTCTATTTCCCTGTTACTGTTCAGTTTTCATTTATGTCGGCTTCCTTTGTGGTGCTCAGTCTGCCTAGTTCCCCGTGAGTTCCGGTTGCTTGCTGAGCCCATTCTGGTGGTTTCTCAGTCCACATCAGGGCAGTCAAAAGTAGCCGGTCAACGGCGGCAAATCGCCGTCTATAGCAGCTCCTGCCGCCGCCTACTTTTCCCCGATTATACATCCCAAAAACCAGCTTAGCATCTGTCTCCACTGAGAGCAACATCAACGAGTGATTGGGTTCCTTGTTCCAACCGAGATGCTACTTTTCCGATCAAAACACAGACCGGCGTTGTGCCGAAAAGTTCAATAAAACCGTGAGAGCCGACGTGAGTTTTGAAACTGCAAAGCTTTTTAAGCGGAAGATCAAACATTCACAGCACACAGCACCGCGTTCATAGACCAGTGTGATGCATTCACGAACGTCAGAAAGCTATGGTGCATTCAGGAGCATGGGACATTTCAAACTTACAAGGAAAGAGGCATAAAACGGAATAGAACTTAACTCATACAATAATGTATTTATCCAGAAACAGCGTGGGCTTTCTTACAATACTGAATGCTCTATAATTGTATTTCTGATATTTTTTGATTATGCACATCTGTTATCTTTTTATTCTGAAAAATCTATAATATTACATATAATAAAATATAATATTACAGCAGCAAATTATCAAAGTTTTTCAGGGGATGCATTTTGTGTTCGTCTCTAGAATCCTCGCCAATGATATGATATCGTGTGTGTGATGAGTGCAAGTGAAATTAAACTGAGATAAGAGATTTTGAAAAGAGCAATATGACTGAAATAAATTCAACATGTGAATTCAATTTCAAATTCCAACCCTGTATTTTTATCATAAAAATTCGACTTTGTTCGTGAAGAAATGTTAAGATCGTTTTTAGAACAGAACTGTGAATAATAATAATAAGATGAATAGACCTCACCTAATCTGATCTGTTTTATGTGGTGCTAGTAATTCAAATTAAACAACTTTTATGCAAATGGAGATTACCTTACCTTGTTAAAACATGATAACATCATGTGAAAAAATAATGTTTTAAAAATAATGATAAAAAAAGAAATGTTTTTGAAGAATTGATCATTCACATTTTTTGCCTTTTATTGAATTTGAAACATGCACTCTGACTCTATTGTTTAAATAATCACCTGTCTTGAAAGCTTCCAAAATATATCAGGGAGAGTCTATTTTTCAAAATTCTCCCCTCCGGGGCTCGGGCACCGGCATAAGTGCACCCTGCTACCTGATAGTGTGTGGCCTGCTACTGTAAAAAAGTTTGACTGCCCTGCCACATTGTCTGTTCTGGTCATCTCCTGTTTTCATCTCTAGTTCTGGTCTGTCTGCTTCACCTGTTCTGGCAGTCTGGTTCTGCCAGTCACCCCACCTGCATCCTCGGGTCTCCTGCCCATTACTGTCTGCCTGCATCTTCATCCTCAATTCATTATTGCAATACATTTTTTAGAACTAAACCCTGTGGCTGATATCTGGTTCTCCAGCTCCCCTCACCCCTCACCACCGCACTCACCCACCACCGGTTGCTGATTTCCCTGTCCCCCCTTGAATATGTGCTAAAACTGCACCTATCTGAATTATATTATCCAATGAATAGTATGCTCTGTGCGTAAGCATAGTTAAGACAATTTTCCCACCAGCAACAATGGTGGCGGCAGCGGTGTGCTTGATATGCACATCAGTGCTTGTAGCATGATTGATACAGATACAGAGATGGTGTCACTCAATTTAATCTTGTGAGTAAAACTTTTGTCCCAAATGAAATTTCCCATCTACTGGCGTAAACGGCATGAAGTGAAGGGAGATAGAGAATGGGAGAGAGAGAGAGAGACATTTTCTGATTCCCACTTGTTTTATTCTCCCAGATCTGTTGCAATTCTCTCCTCTGTTGCCTCTGATTCCTCTCTCTCTCTCTCTCTCTCTCTCTCTCTCTCTCTCTCTCTCTCTCTCTCTGGGTTCCTCCTTAATCTCCTTAAACTTTGACTCCTCTTTAAACTTTGTCCTTAAACTTTGACTTCCTCCTTAAACTTTGACCTTCAATATCTCCTCTGACAGTTTCCCTGATTTCAGCCAATTGAGCATTTTTGCAAGAATGAATGAAGTAGAGGCCACAAGCTAGGTGTGCGTATACAGTACAATGCACAGAGGAAGATAACTTCTTCTATCCACCTTATTTTTGAACACGGAAGTAAATATGGGTCCAACTTCCGTTTTGTGCAGCACTTCCGTTTTAACGCTTCTCTAGACCAACTAATGTTAGCTTGACTGAATTGATAAATTGTCGCGGCAACATTTTCAATAATTGCAGAGCAATCGAAGGGGCAGGTCAGTGCCACACCCTCAAACTATTCAAGACTGAGAGGATGATATGAAGAAGTGGCCTTATATAACGTACAAGGGCATTTTTAACTATTTTGTATTGTCACTTGGTACGGATGGCTCTGCAATACTAATGTACCAAGGCGTACCTCCTCAGTGGAAAAGTTGGCATGGTTTTAATAAATAGCAACATTGATGACCTGGTGTTCATGAAGGCTGATGTCCACTAAGCTAAAGCAAGTCCGACGTTCACTCTGCATGGATTCTGACTATATCAACCGGCACTACTGAGATGGCCGAAGTGCTCTTGTGTTGCGGGGTCATGGGAAGTCATTAAAATGACTTTATTTAACGTCATTTAACGTAACCTACATTTAACGTAAACAAATTGCATAAGTTAATAAATTGAATAAATTAAATACTGTATCTTCTTGCCAGTCCATGTACATAAGATACACTGTGCTTGGGAGAATATCCACTTGATCAAAATATGAATAAATGTAAATTACATTAGCAAGTGAAAAACATAATACACATTTTAGTTGGACACAACCTTTGTATATGTAAGCATTTAAACAGTCTGAAAATAAGAATCTAAAATACTTGAAAAGTTCTTAAAAAATGAAAAGTATTGCTAAAATGTAAAACCTCAAGGTCCTGAACAAAGAAATATTTAAAAGCAGAGATCCAAAACACATTCTTGTGTATTATAATTCCACTGGTTTACAGTAAAATAAAACTAATCAGCAGTGCAGAATAGATACCTAGAAAAATAAAATGTTAAATACAAATGTTTACAAATTAAAGTATAACCAAGGCACTGTTGTCTGTAAAATTATTGTTTACAAATCTTAAGCTTCAGTAGAAATCAGGATCTTTTTGAGATGTAAACTTCCCTGCTCAATCAACATCCTCGTCTGTGATTTCCCCCTGCATGTTCACAAGGGCTGCACAGATTCTAAATATTTTGTTCATTTTATAATCTGAACTGCCGTTTGGAGCATAAGCGCAAACAACAGGCAGAACCCGTAGCCTCGTGAGACCATCCTGATCTCGCGAGCTTTCAAGGTTTCACTCGCAGATCAGTCTGGCTACTCTCCGTTAAAGAAAATTTGGAGCCGTTCACCAAATGAACGTCCAATCAGCGTTGGCTTTGAGGCAGGTTGAGGTGTGACGCAACGAGAAGCGCGACAGTTCAGTCTAAAGAACATGGCGGCTTCACGAGTACGTCATATGCTTCGTTGATCTGATTGGTTTATTTGGCCCGTCTATCACCAAAATAGGCCAATCAGCTAACCAGTATTTTCGCCCCTTCCCAAAATTACTTCAACGGAAGGTTTCCAGATGGATATGCGGAGCAAATCTATCTGGCGGAGTCAGGTTACAGAACCCGTCCCCCCACACAAATGCGGAGGGAGGCCACCCTCTCGTTCACCGGGGAGAACCCCAACGTGCAGGTACCGAGATGGGGGGCAACAAAAATGCCCACCCCAGCTCTCACCAAGGGCAACTCCAGAGTGGAAGAATGTCCAGCCCCTCTTGAGGAGACTGGTTCCAGAGCCAGAGCGGTGCGTCGAGGTGAGTCCGACTATCTCTAGTCGGAACCTCTCAACCTCGCGCACGAGCTCAGGCTTCTTCCCCACCAGAGAGGTGACATTCCACGTCCCAAGAGCCAGCTTTTGCAGCCGAGGATTGGAACGCCAAGGTCCCCGCCCTCTACTGCTACCCGTTTCACAATGCACCCAACCCCTTTGGCCCCTCCGACAGGTGGTGAGCCCATCGGAACTTACTTACTTACTTAACTGATTTATACTTAAAGTTCCACCCAGTAAAAAAAAAAAAAACTTATCTTCCCAAATTAAAGCACATTCAATACAGTCATCTCCACTTTTTCCCATCACAATTTTATATATTGGAGAGTCTGGAGGAGGGGGAGACACCCCCGAGGCCTTTGAGGTTCCGGGACCCATTTTTACCACAGGCGGCACGTCTGCCCGTCCTGGCTTTCTCCTTTATGAGGTGTAGAAATGCTAAAACCACCCGCAAAACCCTTTGTCTTGCTTGGTCCTATTGTTACCAACAGACCAGGTCCTATTGCTACCAATAGACCGGGTCCTATTGTTGCCAATAGACCAGTCCCGTTCTCCTGACAGGGTCAGGCCCTCACGTTAATGTTCCCACTCCACCAACTCTGCGAAATTAAATAAGTATTAGGAGATGATGGTTAATGTGCAACAAAATGGTTTAGAGTAGTGTCAACCCCAGGAATGATCACAGACGTTTTTTGGATTTGGATCCGATCGACCAGGAGCTGTGGGCAGGTTCCAGGACTCCCCTTATTTCAATGTAGGTGGACTGAAGATAGGTCTTCAGGCTGGCCAAGCATCCTTATCCCTCACCACGCAGTCCTCCTGGTACGTCGGATCCTGCCGACAATGGCAAATTGTAATGGATATTAATAATTATCAATTAAGTGAGCACACCACTCATGAAAACAAACGATGCATCGTTTGTCTTTAAGTTATTTATTCAAAGGCATGAGCGTTTGAATATCTCTGTCCCCCAACGCAGTCAGGAAACAGAGCAATGAGAAAAAGAACACACTAAACTTTTATACATTCTGGGTTAACAAAGGAAGTGGGAGTAATCTTCGGAGGAGTGCAGCCACTGGTACGATCCAGTTCCTATCTAACTCAACTCCTCTCTGTGTCCTTGGATGTGGAAACACAATAGTAAATCTAACTCAACTCCTCTCTGTGTCCTTGGATGTGGAAACACAGTAGTAAATCTGTAAGCATGAGAGCTTCTTTCACACGGGAAAGTTATGCAGGTGCACCCAGAGAAGATATGATCAGAGTTACATACATCAATAAAATTTTTACAACAAGCTGAATGAGTAATGGCTGAGGGGAGACAGAAGTCCAGAAAAATGTACAAACAAAAATGTACACCATGTAAATTACAATATTAGGATATTACAATATTTCTGTATTAAAACATGTTTAATACAGAAATGGCTTAATGAAAAGTATGTTTAAAACTTGCTTATTGGTTATTTTCATACAGCACTTTTACACAACAGAACACACATTCCAATACACTGAATATGACCGTAGTCATTATCTTTATCTTTTGTTTTTTACCTGTGCAAGTAGCTTAATCATATCACAGCATCATAATCTATGACTGTAACAATTGATCTATTGATCAATTGATCTATATCGGGCGAGCTGTCTTCTCTTGATGATGTCACAGTTAACAGAACGCCAGACCAGGTGTACCTACTATGAAGATAAAAGAGAGAGAACAGAAAGTTAAAGCAGAAATGACAACACGTAATGCTTAATTGAAGAACAGTAGAACTCTATAGAGTGAGAAAATTAGATCCTGATGTCTTCCAGTAGCCCAAGCCTACAGCAGTAAAACTACAAAGGTAGGTCAGAGTAACATGAGCCACTCTAGTTATAAGCTTTGTCAAAAAGGAAAGTTTTAAGATTAGTCTTAAAAGTAGACAGGGTGTCTGCCTCACGGACCAAAACTGGGAGTTGGTTCCACAGGAGAGGAGCCTGCTAAAGGATCTGCCTCCCATTCTACTTTTAGAGACTCTAGGAACCACCAGCAGACCTGCAGTCTGAGAGCGAAGTGCTCTGTTAGGAACATACGGGGTAATCAGAGCTCTGATGTATGATGGAGCTTGATTATTAAGGGCTTTATAAGTTAGAAGAAGAATTTTAAATTCTATTCTTGATTTAACAGGAAGCCAATGGAAGGAAGCTAAAATTGGAGAAACATGATACCTCTTGTTGATTTTCATCAGAACTCTTGCTGCAGCATTTTGGATCAGCTGAAGGCTTTGAAATGCATTTTGTGGACTTCCTGATAGTAAAGAATTACAATAGTCCAGCCTTGAAGTAACAAATGCGTGGACTAGTTTTTCAGCATCATTCCTGGACAGAATGTTTCTAATTTTGGTGATATTCCGGAGGTGAAAAAAGGAAACTCTGGAAACCTGTTTAATATGGGATTTAAATGACATGTGTTGGTCAAAAATAACACCAAGATTTTTTACTTTATTACCAGAGGCCAAGTTAATGCCATCCAGATTAAGTGATTGGTTAAGAAGTTTATTTTTTGAGGACTCTGGTCCAAAGATTACAACTTCGGTCTTGTCAGAATTTAGATGCAGGAAATTCAAAATCATCCAGCTTTTGATGTCATCAAGACATGACTGCAGTCGAAGTAATTGATTGGATTCATCAGGATTTATGGATAAATATAGCTGTGTGATCATCAGTGTCATCAGCATAACAGTGGAAATTAATCCCATGCTGTCTGATAATTTTGCCGATCGGAAGCATATATATAGTAAAGAGAATTGGTCCATGTACTGAACCCTGTGGTACTCCACAGGTGACCCTAGAGTTTGAGGAAGATTTATTATTAACATGAACAAACTGGAATCTGTCCGACAGATAAGATTTAAACCAGCCTAATGCTTTCCACTTAATCCCTAAAGTATGTTCAAGTCTATGTAGGAGAATATTGTGATCAACTGTATCAAATGCAGCACTGAGATCTAACAGGACAAGTACAGACACAAGTCCATTATCTGAGGCCATGAGAATATCATTAGTGACCTTCACCACAGCTGTTTTAGTGCTATGATGAGCTCTGAAGCCTGACTGAAACTCCTCAAGTAGGTCATTGCTTTATAAATGTTCACAAAGTTAATTAGCAACTACTTTCTCAAGAAATTTAGATAAGAAAAGAAGATTAGATATAGGTCTATGTCATGATGTGGTGGTGGTGGCATGGACCTAGGCGGCAACGAGGCGGAGGCAGAACGTAGTGAAATTGGAATTTTAATGAAAGCAAACTTACAGAAACTCAGGCAGGAGCAGCGACGGGGAGAACACAGGAGCATACAGAAGGAACACAGAATGACCCGACAACAGGGAAACAAACAGAGAGAACTTAAATACAGGCTGGGGATCATTAACAGCAGGTGAGGTAAATCAACTAATTAACTGAAAACAAGTCCACAACTCAGAGGATCTTGACATCACCTCCCCCTCAAGGTCGGATTCCAGACGACCACAAAAACAAAACCCAAACAGGGCTAACAAAGGGAGGCCCGGGGAAAAACACAGAGTTCTGGTGGCCGACCAGGAGGCGGACGGCAGCTTGAGGGTCTGAGTGGCGAACGTCGGCCCGGGGGCGCTGGGGAACTGAGGGAGCTTGAGTGTGCTGGACAGCTGCAGATTGAGAGCCAGGGCAACGGTTCGGCCGGTGGCTCAGGTGCGCCGGGAGGCTGTGTGGCTGACGGCTTGGGAACGACAGGCGGAGCAGGCATCTCTGTGACGACCGGTGCAGGGACGTGCACACCCACGCAAACTAAGGCCGTGGCGTGCGCAGCAGGAACCCCTGTGCTCGGCGCTCTGGAGTGCACCGCATCCGGGCGGACAGCAGCGGTGCATGCACCCACGCAGGCTTCAGCCGTGGCGTGCAGCAGCGGAGCTGGGCCTTCAGACGTCGGCGGGATTGGACCTTCTGTGCCCAGCGCAGTGGAATGCACCACACCCGTGAAAGCAGCAGCAGTGGTGCACGCACCCACGCATGCTTCGGCCGTGGCGTGCAACAGCGGAGCTGGGCCTTCGGATGTCGGCGGGGCAGGTCCCTCTGTGCCCGGCGTACTGGCGTGCACCACACCCACGCAGACTTGGGCCGTGGCGTGTGATGCAGCAGTGGGGCTTTCAGCAGCCGACTCGGGAGAGAGTAGGCTGGGCGCTGTCAGGCGGCGAGTTGTCATCGGTGGCGGGGGAGTGTGCGGGGCAACAGCTCCGATCAGGTCTACAGCCCTTTCGAAGCTCTTCTGGAGGCACTTCAATTGGGCCCACACCTCCCACAACGTTGCCTGGTCCACTCGTGGTCGGGTCATTTCTGTCATGATGTGGTGGTGGTGGCGTGGACCTAGGCGGCAACGAGGCGGAGGCAGAACGTAGTGAAATTGGAATTTTAATGAAAACAAACTTACAGAAACTCAGGCAGGAGCAGCGACAGGGAGAACACAGGAGCATACAGAAGGAACACAGAATGACCCGACAACGGGGAAACAAACAGAGAGAACTTAAATACAGGCTGGGGGATCATTAACAGCAGGTGAGGTAAATCAACTAATTAACTGAAAACAAGTCCACAACTCAGAGGATCTTGACAGTCTGTAGTTTACTAACTCATCTTGATCAAGAGAAGGTTTCTTAAGTAAAGGTTTAATAACAGCTACTTTAAAAACCTGTGGTACATTTCCATTTACTAAGGATAGATTAATCATGTCTTAATGAATTAATCAGACAGAATTTTAAAAATGCGGAAATTAACTTGAAATACCAAAAAGCTCTGCTAAACCTACCTACCTACCTACCTACCTACCTACCTACCTACCTACCTACACACACACACATATACATATATATACATATACATATATATATATATATATATATATATATATATATATATATATATATAGAGTGTGCGATTTGCAAAAAAAAAACAGAGGGGGGGATCATTTCAAAAGTTTTATTAATGAATAAAAGAAATATTAATAATGGTTAGCTAGCATGCGCTCTTTCAGGTAGCTAGCTAGATCCAGTAGGTTAGACTATTGTTTTTAAACTTGCGCCATCTACTGTCGGGACTCGGGAGTGGGTATTAGTTTACTTTAACCGCTTTGAGCAGAAAACGTAATAATACTCTTTAAAAACAAACAATAAAATTAATTTACAAATGTGAAGGACACAAGACATGTATTAATATCAATTTTGAAAAATCCATAATATTCAGGGGTCAAAGCAAAAATAATCAATTTGACTGAAAACATTTTCTAATCAGCCCATATATTCCGGGGCCGTGGACGTCAGGCCACCTTAGTAACCTCATTTGCTTATTGTGCAAAGTCCACTTTAACCAAATCTGGCAGTTCCATTAACAATTCCTGTATCTCTCCACCTTCCAGCTTCAGAGCCTTGGCACCATCATGGACAGCCCTCTGCATAATCTCCTTCACTTTTCACATCCATAACGTCACCCAGTTAACTTTAATATTTGCAGCATCAAGCAAGTTCTTCCTTCGCACCTTTGCCAAACTGCTCCACAGTCTACTCACCTTTCCACTTTACAACTTCAAAACCCTCCATAAACTGCAGCTAATTCAAAAGACAGCAGCTTGCATCATTACATCATCTTCTTCACACCTGTACATTAACTCCACTGTCACATTCAATATAAATCAATACTATATACTCTGTGTCCCCACCTCTCGCTCATTGTCTGCTGGAGATGGTCAACAGCCCCTCCACGACCTTCTTTGTTACAGAAAAGCGCAGGTGGAATAATATTTATGATTTGTTTTTTTTTACTTTTTCTGAATCAGACCCAGTCAAACCGGGACATTGTTTCACATTCCAACCCTCCTTCTTCTAAAAAACAAAAAAGCACGTCATGCTAAATTAAAGCTAAAGTTAAAATGATTAAAAAATGATAATAAAGTTAAAATGAGTTAAAATGAACCACTGAGCTATATTATACACTGGAGTGCTAATCGCCCGCTGTTAGAACGAGTCGCTTTGAAACCACCAGCCGCCATATTGGTACTCCCTATTTTCCTCCAGTAACTAGGGAATATGTGCACTACAGCATCGAAAAACGAGGATTTCCTCATGTTCAGGGGGAGCTTAAAACTTTTAAAATATCAAATGCCATATACTTTTGTTATGTTCTAAAACTGTTAAGTACTGAGAAAGTCATGTGCTAAAATCTTTTGCATTTTATTTATTTAAATATATATATATAAAACATTTATAAATATATAAATAACAATATACAAAAACATATATTTACATATATGTATACATATATACATATACACATACTTATATATACATATATATAAATTTAATATGAATAACATGTAAAATATTTCAGCGCCTAATTTCCTAGTAGTTGATAGTGTTAGTGCATCCACTGACTGTAGAATTACCTGTGAAACGTTTTCCCACAACCAGAAAACTGCTTGTTGTTGCAACCAAATCCTATGGGATTCTGTGAGAGTAGGGAGTAGCAAGATGGTGGCCAGTGACTTCAGTTTTTCGGCAAAATCAGCACTCCAGTGTATAATATAGCTCAGTGGATTGAACACCGATAAACCTCAAACTGGTAGATTTCCGCTTTGCAAAGACCCGCCCTACTCTCCTTCTAATGTCCTGGCTCTGCCAGATTTCATTGGTTGAGCACAGCTTCGGTTTAAAATCTTGAATAAAAAGTCTACACGGAACATTTTGCGCTCATTTTCCAAATGACGAAAGTCCCTCACAGCAACAGAGAACTTTAAACCCCTGATAAAATGATTTATTCAGATCAGAAGGGTCAGAATGTATCCCCCCCAGGGATCAGAATGTATCCCCCCAGGGATAAAACATGAATGACCAGAGGGGGGGACATCACAAACAGAGGGGGGGAATCCCCCCCATTCCCCAGCAAATTGCACCCAGCATATATATATATATATATATATATATATATTCTAGTACTTAAAGTTATTCACCACAAACCCACTAAACGACTTCAGCTACTATAATAAGATAACAGATAGTGTTAAATCCAAGAGTGCCAAGGGGGGATTATGTCTGCGCACAGTGAGGAAAGGCCAGTCAAACTGTTCGGCTAGCCAGACCAGCCTATTAGCACAGCTTTGCTATTCCTAAATCTCTGAAAGCAGATTCATAATAGGCTTGTAATCTTGATGAACTGACCTCACCAATGATGTTTTGATGTGTACTTTTCCACTTGAAAATATCTTAAATCTACTTTTTGTGACAAATTAATGGTGTAAAACAATAAATCCACTCCTGGTGATAGAATGCCTTGCCTTGCTGCACACAACCACTGCCTCTTTAACAATCATTTGAAAAGTCCTAACTTAGACCTTTTACATGGGAAAGTAAAAACCCGTAAAATGTGTTGGGTTTTTCAAAAGCAACTAATACTGTATTTCTAATACTGTGTTTAGGATCTTGTTAGGGCTTGAATTTCATCTAACTTGTTTTCTTAGTTTGCTTTTGAAAGACCATGTTGCTCTGGTTACACATCTTAACAAATGTCCAAACATGAAAATAGTATCAGCTAAAGTATTTCCAGCTACACAGCATCTAAAACCAGAGAGAATATTTGTCTGATAAAACCATTCTTTCAGCAAGTACAGTATGAATTAACATTTTTAGAAAAGAACAAGTCAGAATAAAAGTAAAAGTGCAACTCCTACATGCTGCCATCTGAGTGGTGCACTTCTAGAAAATATTAAAGATTTTATCATATACAACCAAATTGCTTTGAAATCTGTATAACCAAGTGTTTTGTTTTCAGTTCTGCTTAGCAAGCGGTATTAAAAATTATCTTGCTTTGCTTTAACTCCTCAAGACAGACAGATAAGCAGGTGTTCAGACTCAGATGTGAGCCTACTGAATGAACTCCTCGTCTATCTTTAAACTGTGCTGTCTATGTCACCCTGCTTGTCCCTCATGTTTGGTGGCACTCCAGGAACCCTAGAATAGAGTGCTGAGTCATAAATACCTCTGTTTTTAAACTGCGCGCTCCTAGCAAGCTGAAGAGTAGGGTCAGAGAGTGCATGTGCTGGGATAAAATGTTGTTACAACACTGCACTGGCGAAGTGTATAGGAAAATACCTGCATGGTTTTACATGACAGCTCTCAAATCACACCACAATATAGCCAAATTAAAAATATAATTCTCTGAACCGATACATACAGTCTGATATAAAGAGCCTCTAATGAATTTCGTCACCTCTGCTGTACAATCCCCTTTTCCCAAAAAGTTTAGCCTACTCTTATAGCTTTAAAAAGGTTGGCTCATAGAGACAGAGGGGATTTTGACATTCCTATTTCCACAATCTCTCTAAACCATCCAGATTCCTAAGCCCTCTGTTTTACTCTGTTCTGTTTGGTAACTCAAGGTTTTTTACTGGATTTATTGCAATGGAAGAAGGTTGATGACATTATCATTCGGCAATTTATTTGGGTCATCGTCTTGTAGTAAGACCAGTTAACAACAAATTTTCTGGCAGAGGCCAGAAAACTACTCTCCATCACTAGCCCTTTTTACAAGGTTCCCAAGGGGGAACCCATCACAGTTCTTCCTCACTACTTTTCTATCTATTCCATTCTTTCTTCTGCCCCAAACTCACTTTGAGTAATTGTTTCCAAAAAAAGATACATTTCGTCATGGTTTTCAAATGTTTTGCCTACATGCAGATACGAACGGGAGGCCAGGCACAAGTTTAAGATGTTTATTGGAAGAACAATTGGCAGGGAAAACAACAACGTGTTGCTTGAGCGAGGTCTGAACGTCGGGGCTGGAGTGACATTTAGCTGGGCAGACCTATCCGGGGGGGAATAATGCCAAGGGGACTCTATGATCCTACCCTAGTTGTTATAGGCGGCTAGCAGCTGGAGGGCTGGCAGATGATTAGCGCACCACAACAGATGAGAGTGACTGATGGATTAACCAGAGTGCAGGGAAACCAGCAGAATCCAGGAGGTGGGGTCTCAGGCCCGTCTTGGTAACGCCAAGGGGGTATGAGGGGAAAGCCAGAGCAAAATCTGAGCGTCAGGGATTCTGGAGATCTGGTTCTTCGAGCGAGACTTCAAGGCAGGTGAGTGCATCCAAGCTCACAAAACTAAGACAAAAAACAGGAGATCCAAAATTAGTCAAAAATCAGAGAGTGAAGGAACTCACAGATACAGGTTTCAGGATCTGGTCAGGGGCCATGTCATACCATGACTGGTTTACCACTCTGGCGTCTTCCATCTTCTTCTTCTTCTTCGTCTGGTGTTTAATGGTGGTTGGCAACAAACCTTTAGGAGCATTACTGCCACTTACTGATACGGAGTGTGGTTCTGGATGGATTATCTATCTATCTATCTATCTATCTATCTATCTATCTATCTATCTATCTATCTAGATAGATAGATAGATAGATAGATAGATATATCTATATAGATATATATCTATATATCCTAGTATTCTACTCATTTATATAATTCACACCTTCTATAATCAAATTCTATGAAATTATTTAGTTCTCTTTAAATATTGAATAACTATTTGTATATGTTTACTCCCCAAATGCTTCCTCAAAATATCTAACAAATTTATCTTTTCCTTAATACAATGAAACTCTTTCCTCATATGTCTTCTCTCTCTTTCATATTTATTACATTCTAATATAACATGTTCTATTGTTTCATACTTTCCACAAATAATCAGATTTACCAGTATTATGTTTTTGAATTTTAAAAAGTGTATAATTAAGTCCTGTATGTCCAAATCTTAACCTTTTTATTACCCTCTACGCCTTTCTATTTCGTCTTCCATTTCATCTTTCTCTTACTGTCTTCTGAATTTTATAAAACCATCTTCCTGTTACCTCTTCCATCTGTCAGAGCTCCGCTTAAAAAGCCAGCGGAAGCCGCTTCGAACGAGTCGCAGGTGTGGGCCACGCCCCCCAGCCAACTAGAACCACCTGTGGAGCAGAATTAGGGCACGGATGCACAGAGAACCCTGACACATTTTGGCTTTATCTAAAATCTCAGGGTCCCTCTTAAATCTTCGCTACAACCAGTGAAACTGTGCGTTTACTTTTGGGATACCCTGGCTGGCATTTCGGTAGCATCTATTGGTTTCAGTGGAATTTTCTTGTAGGCATTTAACAATTTATGTAGATCAAACTGTGTTAATTTAATGGCTTATTCTATTTTATTTTTTTTACCATTTTGAAGAGCATCTAAAAGCATACAACCTCTTTGTTGGCTAATATTTGCACTCTTAAGAAAGATGTAGTAATGAATTAAAAATCACAGGGTCATCCTTATTTTGATAATGGGGAAAAGGTTAGTTTGGGAAAAGTTGGCCACCAAAGATGATTAATTAAAAATCAAAAGCAAACATATTTCTTAATGTGAGATTTTCTCCACTGAATAAATGTATTTAGATTAAAGCCTGGATTTTCATGTATATCTAACAGTGTGACATTATGCAAAAAGGCTTTTACACATCATTACCAATGAGTAACATCAATTGTGCCTTACAGTCGTCTACTTATCCACTTCCTAAGACCACATGCATGCTTTTATCTATATCAGGACAAGATAAATAATACAAAATGGACAATTGTAGAGTATTCTTCAAGCTTTTAAAACAACAAACCCTGTAACAGACAGGTGCACAAACCATATTAGATGTGAAATCTTCTGGCTTTTATTTCTCTTTCTGAAATGCCTTTCATGTTCTGTAACAGCTCCACTGCGCTGTCTCAAAAAGCCAGTTTCCAGCTGCTCTGACATGTAAAATATTGACCACACCAAGCACACAGGTCGTGAAGGAGTGATGAAACAGCAGGGGCAGGTGCGGCAACTGTCTGAGAGGCTAATAAGCTGATTTCTGTTGCTGTGTGGAGGAATGTAGAGAGGGTTTAGATTTAGAACTCTAAATCAATTTAAACTTTCCACTCTTTTTGACCACATTTAAGTGATGAGAATATTTTACAGGCAATTATTGTAATTTTATGGCTTTAATTTTTATGATCAGAAGGTCATAAAAATTACGAAGAACATTTTTAGGTTTTTACTAAACACCTTCCACCCCATCAAGTTTAGTTTACAAATGCCATGACCTGTAAGTTGACATCAGGGGTCCGTTCTTCGTACGTCGCTAACTCAGTTAGCAGGATTTCATTGTTGACGATTTGGCATTATCTTGGATCGTTTGGTTCTTCGAAAGACATCCTGCACTTGTCATAGCAACATGTGCGCCAGCTTAAGCCTGCTCTCGAGCAGGTTTATTTCATGTAAACAAGATTAGATCACGGCTGTATAGGCGGAGGAGATGGGGAAGTCTGCCGTAGCCATGTCCATTTTTACGACAGCAACCTGTTGCGGAAGGTGCAAGAATAATTTGCAGAGTTTTTCGAATTAATCGCGTATTGCGCAATAGACAGGATCCTTTAGAGCAGCGCGACAGTGTAGATATTTTTCTTGGTGGCTGTTATAAACAGACAAACACATCATTTAGCAGTGGCTTTTAAAGAGGAAAACGTGATGTTAGAGCCATAATTCTAAAATATTTAAGTTATGTGTATGATAGTTTGCTTTTTATTTTTATCATATTCAGTAAGAAGAGTTGTTCGGGCCATTTTATTGTGAAGTTTAGTTTTACTTTGAAAGGTTTGCTTCCTGTCGAGCCATATATTGTATTAGAAAAAAACTATGGATGGATTATCTAGCCACGGAGCAATACAGTTTTACCGTGTAAACTGTGGATGACTTGGAAAAGGAAGATTTTCATTTTTTATGGATAAAGATTTTTTTGTTGTTAAAATTCCCAGTTTGCACGCGTCCTTTACTTCCCGTGTCTAAGGAATGACACTGAAATTTGGATCTCTTGACATAACAAGTGCCTTTTTAAAATAAAGTGTAATAATTAAAGGCTACCATTTTGTAGAATATTCTTGTATTTCACTTTTACTTGTCCCCATGTTCTAGTGGGTCCCGTGGAGGCTCTGATATAAAAGAACAAATAATATCAAATTATTAAAATGCAAAAATTCATGCTGTAGAATGTGATAGAAACATCTACCACGGACTGTATTTACGCATTAATTTGTCTGCTGCTTTTTGCCGGCCCTCTCTCCTGGCTTTAACAGATTTTGAGGTGTTTTAATTAATGACTCAAATTCGGCATAACCTTCCAAGCTCGTGTTCTGCTTGGGAGAAAAACTGTGGGCGTTCTTTGCTGAACAGCCAATAGCAGTGTTGCAGATCAATGTTTCTACTATCGATACATTTCCCCTTTTAAACAAACGCATGAACGCGCAGTTGTCTCAGATAACTCAATCCAGCCATACTAATCATAAACAACAGGTGTGTTGGAAGAACCCACTTAGCCGGATCATGATTAGCCGGATGTAATCATCTTGGATATGTCATTTGATCTTGGATGTTTTAAGCAACGTACGAAGAACGGACCCCAGAACTGAATGATGATTGCATGATTTATGGACTCTGGCTTATTTATACTCTCCCTGGACAAGCCGCTAAAATAGATCATCTAGCTTGAAAACGAGGCAATAAAACTCACTGATGGACAAAAGTTTGGATAAGGGTTAAAATGTAACTACACAATGCATTTAGTAGGTTGCATAAGATAAAAAATGTTAAATGAAATCACTTTTTTTAATTACAAAAAGTATGTACATAAATTTCTCCTTTTAATGTTTCTTTTTTTACTTGGCTGACTGAAATACTCCCAAATATGTGCATGTTGTAATGTTCTGTTCTGGTTTATGTTTATTATTATTATCATGCGTTTGTTTAAAAGGGGAAATGTATCGATAGTAGAAACAACTAGAATCGTTCAACTTCTGAAGAAGTTGAAGAAGGCGCCCGCCTGGTGGTGCGCGTAACCGTCAAAGGCAAAGCTCCTTGGTCGTAGGCTCTTATTGTTGGGGATTTTAAATCAAATCTTCTGAGTGTGAAAAGGATTTGTCTTCGTCAAAACCAGCCAACAGGAGAAGATCTGCATCCAAGCAGCATGGAAAATTGGTGTTATTAAAACATGATTAAATACTTCAATGTAGCATGAAAAAATGAAATATGTGAATAAAAATGTTAAAGGCATTACAAACTACTAAAGGAAGTACAAACTCTGTGAAGCAGAAGTTGGTGAGACCTTCCTAGAGCTACTTCCGGTTAGCAACATGCTAAGCGTTAGCCGCTAACATGGTTGTGTCCAGTATCACCGGGTGATTGTACTCTGTTAGTTTGGTCCAAATCCTGTACTGGGAAGTTCCTCAAAAAGGGTGCCAATACTTAATGTCACCAAAGCTCACCAAAGGCCATGTGTCAGATCGGCCTCCTTTAGCAACTAAGCCTCACCAAAAAAAAAAAAACAGCCAACAGGAGAAGGTCTGCATCCAAGCAGCATGGAAAATTGGTGTTATTAAAACATGATTACATACTTCAATGTAGCATGAAAAAATGAAATATGTGAATAAAAATGTTAAAGGCATTACAAAGTACTAAAGGAAGTACAAACTCTGTGAAGCAGAAGTTGGTGAGACCTTCCTAGAGCTACTTCCGGTTAGCAACATGCTAAGCGTTAGCCGCTAACATGGTTGTGTCCAGTATCACCGGGTGATTGTACTCTGTTAGTTTGGTCCAAATCCTGTACTTGGAAGTTCCTCAAAAAGGGTGCCAATACTTAATGTCACCAAAGCTCACCAAAGGCCATGTGTCAGATCGGCCTCCTTTAGCAACTAAGCCTCACCAAATCTGGGCCCAGAACTCAACATTTGACAAAAATGGTGTGTAGTGCCATTTCCCACAGGTGAGTGGTGTTGTATTGGCCTGGGGGTAGTTCTTGCTGTTGCATTTTTTTCATCATTCAGTCATTTACATCAGTTGTTCAAATTATTTATTTGTTACTAGTAAAAAAGAAAAAAAATATTCGGTACCCCCGAGCGGGTTGCGAACCTCCGACCTTTGGTGCACCAGCCCAACACCTAAACCACTGTACCAAAAAAAAGTTGCCATGCTGAGCTCTGCATTTTTTAAAAGGTCAACTGTGTCTAGGACGTGGTTTTGAGAAGTGTTTTTTGGTTAATTTTGTCACCACGGTAACTTTAAATGCCGTCAAGTACAAATAGCACACTTCGCTGCATCGAGACACACATTTTGATATATAGTTTGTGGGGGTACAGCCTACGGTTCGGGCTGTATCAACGGTGACGGAAGAATAAAAAAACAATAAAGAAACCCTTATTAGGTGCATAGCATAAGGCCTCCGCCATGCATTTTCAATGCATAGGCGGGCGCCTAATAATAAAGAAACCCTTATTAGGTGCATAACATAAGGCCTCCGCCATGCATTTTCAATGCATAGGCGGGCGCCTAATAAAAATAAAGAAACCCTTATTAGGTGCATAACATAAGGCCTCCGCCATGCATTTTCAATGCATAGGCGGGCGCCTAATAAAGAAACCCTTATTAGGTGCATAACATAAGGCCTCCGCCATGCATTTTCAATGCATAGGCGGGCGCCTAATTATCTAGAGGGGTTCTTGATCTGTTGTTGACTGTTTGATTGGCTGACTTCCTGTTTGCGGTAAGGCGTATTGTGTCACTTCCTGTTGTTGCTGTGTGAACGACAGATTTTTGCTCCAGGCTCTCTCGCTTTTTATCTTTAAACCTCTTTGCTGTAACATCTGTTTCCAAACATAAGCACTTTTAAAACATTTTCTGTGGCTGCTCATCAAGTTTGGGAACTCCTCGTGTTTCACACGGTTTGTTATTTTGCGTGATAACAGGGCGCTAGCCTAGCGTTAGCCAAGCCTTAGCCTTATAATGGCTTCTCCGTCTCTGATAGGGTGACCAGACGTCCCCGATTTCCGGGGACTGTCCCCGTTTTGGACCACCTGTCCCCGGCTAAAGCTGTCCCCGGAAATGTCCCCGATTTTACCGAGGGGGAATAAGTGTTGCGGTAACTGCGTGCGCTGCGCGCACCACTAGATGGCGGTAATGATCCTTTTGGATGTCAGATGCCATTAAAACACAAAGAGGAAGAAGAAGAAGAAGAACGCACCACATTTCAAACAGAAGAAGAAGAAGTGGAAATTCGTTGTTACAAGGGGAGCTGCCCTGTGTCATGGTAAGTATTTGGATCGGGCTAATCCTGTGATAAATGTTTGGTTTTTGTCCAAGTTAAAAATTATCAATAAAAAGTAAGACAAGACCACGAGTTGCTGCTCACATCAGTAAAAGACACTCAGATAAAATGTAACAGAATAATTGAAAACTCTTTGTAAGGCGCTAAACTGGTACGCTGGTTCTCCAGGGATCAACAAGGGTTCCTCTAAAGATGTTTTAGAACTGATTGGTGACCTTTAGTTTATATTTCAGATAGTTGGAAGTAGAGTTATTACTAGATGTTTTGCTGATTTATGAGCATAGACTTCCAGGCTTAGGTTTAGCTTTTCAACTGCTCACTTTGGATATATGAAAGCTCCTCATGAAAAAATAGGAGTCTGTACCAGGAGAACTGAATGAGAAAAGATCTACATGATCTGAGAATGATGGAGGAAGAGATAACCACCTGTTTAATGTCCATTTATTGTTGTTTTTGCTTGTAGCTCCTAATATTGTGGTAATTAGATTTGTAGTATTTAATTAGATGATATAATAATAAAAATAATAATCGGAAGTTTTCATGTTGTACATTCTAATGTTTTTGGAACTGATTTTAATTATATAATGTCTGTTTTAGAATAATGTAAGATTGATACAAGAGGAGAGAGGAAGAGGATAGGAAGTCAGAAAGGAGATTAAATGGGTGGAGGAAAATAGGAACACTGATGGAAAGAACACTTGATGAGAAGAGATAAAATTTTACTTAGAGTATTATTAAAGTTCAAGTGATAAAGCGTTGACATGATTTAAGTGATAAAGTAACGTATTGAGTAATGTAGTGTGTGAAGTATGCTATGTAAAACAGAGTGACTCAGGTTTGAGTTGAGAAGCCCAATTGTCTGAGGATATAACCTCTTTGAGTCTCTGCACTGAACATGAGTTTCACTGCTCTTCCCTAGCTGTGGCAGAACTAAGAGGCAGATTAGTTGTATTTTTTCTTGTGTCTTAAAAATGTCAGTTCTGCACATAATACATTCTCTTCTCCTCTTATTTTATCCAGACCTCTGGATACCGGGGCTGATGGCTCTTCAGACACAGAAGGCCTTGAAGAAACCAGAGATGATCTCATGTTAGCTGACTCACTGACCAGAGTTAACTTACCTTATAGAAGCAAAAACAATATACTGGCACATCAACCACTACCATACACATAATGTAGTTATACACACTTCGTGTAAGTTTATACATGCTCATGCTGCACACTGATCCAAGGGGTCTCCAAGTCTGTGCCTTTGTTTCACCTCACAACACCAAAACCCATTTTCTTGTCCCAAACAGGCTCCATGCACAGCTCCACTTCTTCCTGAAGCTCAGCAGCTCCTTTGTTTCCTGTCTTTCATTTCTGGTCAGACTGATTAATCCAGGTGTGTCTGACTTCAGTAACCAGCCAGACACACCTGGATTAATCAGCTTGTCCAGTAAAGAAAGAAAGGAAACAAAAGAGCTGCTGAGGTTCAGGAAGTAGTGGAGCTGTGCTTATAGCCCATTAGAGGGAGAAATGAATCTGCTTATTTGAGATGCACAGCCCCCTGATGTGGCCAGTTGACAGTAAGAAACATGTATCACCCTTTACCTGTGGGCTTGACCACTACTTCTTTTTGATGTTAATGCAGAAAACCTATTGCTCATAGGTATGTAGACATGAGCAGAATAAGTATTTGTTGCACTTTTTTAAAAGGTTGAGGAACTCTGTCTTCACAGAGAGCCACAGTCTAAATGTTTGTATTTACTGGTTTTTCTTTTCCTCATGTCACTCTCCCCTTAGGAGGCGGCAGAGCTCTTTGGGCTACACAAATTTGAAAAACCCTGCTAATCACCTTAGACCCCTCCACTCCCACCCCCATCACTTTGCCCCAACCCAAAGACACAGTTCAAGTTTTCTATTAACACTATTTATTAATTTTATTAATCTTAGGATATACTAAAAGTGTGGAGAGGCACATTCCTGGCTTTTACACTTGATTTTTGTTGTTTAAATATTAATAAATATGTAAAAATGAATGAAACCATTACTGTCCCCGTTTCCTAATTTCGTCTTGATGAGATGTATTGTTTTTTATGTACGAGCAAGAAATGTCCCCAGATTTGATTTCAGAAATCTGGTCACCTTAGTCTCTGACTAAGTCTCCTATCTGCTGCTCTCTGTGTCAGATGTTCAGTTATTCCTCTGCCTCCTTTAGTGATAATCGTACATGTAATAAATTTAGTGTTTTTGTAGCTTTGGAGGCGAGGGTGTCAGAATTGGAGACCCGGCTCCGTGCTGTTGAAAAACCAGTTGATAGCCGCTCCTTTGCTAGCGCGGAGCCGCATAGAGTATCTTCACGTAGCAAACCTAAAGCAGTAGCACCCGACCAGCCGGGTAACCAGGCTGGCTGGGTGACGGTTCGTAGGAAGCATAGCTCTAGATTACAGACCCCAGATCACCACCAACCCCTCTGCGTTTCTAATAAATTTTCCCCTCTCAGCGACAGTCTCGCTGAGGAGCCGACCTTAATTATTATTATTATTTTTATTTTTTTTATTTTTACAAAAAGTGAAAGAAAAGAAAAAAAAGAGTAGAGGTGAAAGAAATAGGAGATAAAAGGGAGAGAATGATAAAACCTTCTTTGTCTGCTCCATCACCTGGAAAGAGACACAAAAACAACAGCACAACCAACAGACATAAAGCAACAGATACACTCGAATAACACCTAGATGCCATTGCTAAATCATATATATTATTATGTAAGCTGACATGTGTAATGTGATATTTGAAAAAAAGAAGGTGAAAGAACATAAATAAATAAATAAATAAATTATAAGATTACTGTATATAAGTGAACACTTAATACCTGGGACCCAGCACCTGTGGGAGATGTGAAAGTGCACTAGTTTAGGTGAAGATTATCCAGAAATAGCTTGATAGTGATTGTGGAGAACCGAAGACCCACCTTCCCCGAGCACAGAGGCAGGCGTCAGGGGACCCGTAACCCCGGACTCCCAAAGGTGCCCCTAAAGCGACCTTAATTATTGGCAGCTCCATAATAAGAAATGTGGCACTAAAGAAACCAGGGACCATAGTTAAATGCCTACCAGGGGCCAGAACGGGCGACATAGAATCCTACCTAAAACTACTGGCAAAGGATAAGCGTAAATACCGCAAAATTGTTATTCACGCTGGCGGTAATGACACCCGGTCACGCCGATCAGAGGTCACCAAAGTTGGTGTTGCTTCGGTGTGTGAGTTTGCTAAAAATATGTCGGACTCTGTAATTTTCTCTGGTCCCCCACCTGATCTGACCAGTGATGACATGTTTAGCCGCATGTCGTCATTCAACCGCTGGTTGTCTAGGTGGTGTCCAGAAAACGACGTGGGCTATATTGATAACTGGCAAACTTTCTGGGGAAAACCTGGTCTGATCAGGAGAGATGGCATTCATCCCACTTTGAATGGTGCAGCTCTTCTTTCTAGGAATATGGCCGGATTTATTAGTTCTCCTAAATGCTGACAACCCAGGGTTCAGACCAGGAAGCAGAGCCATAGTTTAACACACCTCTCTGCAGCTTCTGTACTGTTACCCACCCATTACCCTATTGAGACGGTGTCTTTCCCACGGCCAAAAATAAGAATGAAAATAAGAATAAATGAGTCAACCCCCTCCAGTTATTCAAATTTCCACATTCCCAGATCTGTGGGAAGAGGAGGAGGAGTGGCAATCTTTCAGTCTGATTTATTAATTAGTCCCAGGCCAACTAATAATTACAGTTCTTTTGAACATTTAACCCTCAGTTTCCCTCATCCAAACTGCAAAGCAATAAAACCTCTTCTGTTTGTGGTTTTGTATCATCCACCAGGCCCTCACACTCAGTTTTTGGATCAGTTGTCATATTTCTTATCTGATTTGGTGTTAAATACTGATAAGGTTATTATAGTGGGTGATTTTAACATCCATGTTGACACAGAATGTGATAACCTTAGTGTAGCCTTTAAAACTATCCTAGATTCAATTGATTTTGCTCAAAATGTGCATAAACCAACGCACTCTCGGCTCCATACTTTAGACCTTGTTCTGACATATGGCATTGATTGTGAAGAATTAACAGTATTCTCTCACAACCCGGTCCTGTCTGATCATTTTTTAATAACATTTGAGTTTAATCTAACTGAGTTCTCCACCCCCAAAATAGGGTTCCATTATAGTAGATCTTTATTGGATAATGCTGTATCAAAACCTAAAGAGTCTGTCCCCTTTTTAATATCCTCAGTATTGCAGAAATGCCCTGTAGATGGCAGCAATGCTGTTTCTTCCCATTCACAAATCGATACCTTTGCTAACAATGTGACTTCCTCATTGCGTTCTGCATTAGACAATGTAGCTCCCTTGAAAAATAAGGTGATTATTGACAGGAAGCTGGCTCCCTGGTTTAATTCAGAGCTGCGTTCCTTAAAGCACAATGTTGGGAAATTGGAGAGAAAATGGCGCTCTACACACCAAGAGGAATCCTACTTAATCTGGAGGGACAGTCTATTGTTGTATAACAAGACCCTTCGCAGAGTTAGAGCAGCATATTTTTCATCATTAATTGAAGAGAATAAAAATAATCCTAGATTTATCTTTAGTACAGTTGCCAAACTTACCCAGAGCCACAGCTCTGTTGATCCATCCATTCCCTTAGCTCTTAGTAGTAATGATTTTATGGGATTCTTCATAAATAAAATTGATGCCATTAAAAATAAAATAATTGGCATCCTCCCAAACATGATTACCTCGTCCTCAGTAAGTGAGGCAGCATTGGAGGAATCTTTAGAACCTGCGCAGTGTTTGAACTGTTTAGAAGCAGTAGAGCTTTCTGAGCTATCAACAATTTTAGCTTCATCTAAACCTTCTACCTGTATGTTAGACCCAATACCAACCAAGTTGTTTAAGGACATATTCCCTTTGATCAGTGGCACTATTTTAGACATGATTAATCTATCCTTAGTAAATGGATATGTACCACAGGTTTTTAAAGTAGCTGTTATTAAACCTTTACTTAAGAAACCTTCTCTTAATCAAGATGAGTTAGTAAACTACAGACCTATATCTAATCTTCTTTTCTTATCTAAAATTCTTGAGAAAGTAGCTGCTAATCAACTTTGTGAACATTTACAAAGCAATGACCTACTTGAGGAGTTTCAGTCAGGCTTCAGAGCTCATCATAGCACTGAAACAGCTCTGGTGAAAGTCACTAATGATATTCTCATGGCCTCAGATAATGGACTTGTGTCTGTACTTGTCCTGTTAGATCTCAGTGCTGCATTTGATACAGTTGATCACAATATTCTCCTACATAGACTTGAACATACTTTAGGGATTAAGTGGAAAGCATCAGGCTGGTTTAAATCTTATCTGTCGGACAGATTCCAGTTTGTTCATGTTAATAATAAATCTTCCTCAAACTCTAGGGTCACCTGTGGAGTACCACAGGGTTCAGTCCTTGGACCAATTCTATTTACTATATATATGCTTCCGATCGGCAAAATGATCAGACAGCATGGGATTAATTTCCACTGTTATGCTGATGATACTCAGCTATATTTATCCATAAATCCTGATGAATCCAATCAATTACTTTGACTGCAGTCATGTCTTGATGACATCAAAAGCTGGATGACTTTAAATTTCCTGCATCTAAATTCTGACAAGACCGAAGTTGTAATCTTTGGGCCAGAGTCCTCAAAAAATAAAGTTCTTAATCAATCCCTTAATCTGGATGGCATTAACTTGGCCTCTGGTAATAAAGTTAAAAATCTTGGTGTTGTTTTCGACCAAGACATGTCATTTAAATCCCATATTAAACAGGTTTCCAGAGTTTCCTTTTTTCACCTCCGGAATATCGCCAAAATTAGAAACATTCTGTCCAGGAGTGATGCTGAAAAACTGGTCCATGCATTTGTTACTTCAAGGCTGGACTATTGTAATTCTTTACTATTAGGAAGTCCACAAAATGCAGTTAAAAGCCTTCAGCTGATCCAAAATGCTGCAGTAAGAGTTCTGATGAAAATCAACAAGCAGGATCATATTTCTCCAATTTTAGCTTCCCTTCATTGGCTTCCTGTTAAATCAAGAATAGAATTTAAAATTCTTCTTCTAACTTATAAAGCACTTAATAATCAAGCTCCATCATATATCAGAGCTCTGATTACCCCGTATGTTCCTAACAGAGCACTTCGCTCTCAGACTGCAGGTCTGCTGGTGGTTCCTAGAGTCTCTAAAAGTAGAATGAGAGGCAAATCCTTTAGCTATCAGGCTCCTCTCCTGTGGAACCAACTCCCAGTTTTGGTCCGTGAGGCAGACACCCTGTCTACTTTTAAGACTAATCTCAAAACTTTCCTTTTTGACAAAGCTTATAACTAGAGTGGCTCATGTTAGTCTGAGCTACCTTTATAGTTTTACTGCTATAGGATTAGGCTACTGAAGGATATCAGGATCTAATTTTCTCACTCTATAGAGTTCTACAGTTCTTCAATTATGCATTATGTGTTGTCATTTCTGCTTTAACTTTCTGTTCTCTCTCTTTTATCTTCATAGTAGGTACACCTGGTCTGGCGTTCTGTTAACTGTGACATCATCCAGAGAAGACGGCTCACCTGCTTCTACCATCTAATGTAGAACAGATTACTGAATCAATGTGTGCTTCTGTGCTTTTTTGTCTCTCTTGTTGTGTCTCTGCTCTGTCTTCTGTAACCCCCAGTCGGTCGAGGCAGATGACCGTTCATACTGAGCCCGGTTCTGCCGGAGGTTTTCCTTCCCGTTAATGGGGAGTTTTTCTTCCCACTGTCGCTTCATGCTTGCTCAGTATGAGGGATTGCAGCAAAGCCATGTACAATGCAAACGACTCTCCCTGTGGCTCTATGTTTCCCCAGGAGTGAATGCTGCTTGTCGGGACTTTGATGCAATCAACTGGTTTCCTTATATAGGAAATTTTTGACCAATCTGTATAATCTGACCCAATCTGTATAATATGATTGAACTTGATTTTGTAAAGTGCCTTGAGATGACATGTTTCATGATTTGGCGCTATATAAATAAAATTGAATTGAATTGAATTGAATATCCAGCAGTATAGATGGTATACTTCCCAAGAGTCTGGCATCATGTTTAGCATGTTGACATATGTCCTTTAATTCTAAATAGACTTATGATTCAAACATACTCACCACCAAAGTTTTCCATTAAAGACAAATTCAAACATGAACATTTTAAGGTTGTCATGGTAAACTCTTCGTCTCCTCTCACATTCCTCTTTACTGATTAGTTCACCTCGATACTCCAACAGAAAGTCTCCTTTCTCAAAAGAGGTTGTGGCAAAAATACCACGGCCTAATTAAGAAAACATATTAACAAAAAAAATAAACAATGTATTAAGGTATAATTGTAATTAAAGCACTTAAAAACAATCACCATACCTTTAAAGGCATTGATGTACTTGACGTCAAGACCCACTCTGTCCTTTCTGGTATCAATATAATATTTGGTATCTTCCTTTGGATTTATGCATCTTCGCCTCTGCATGTTTTACTGGCAAGTATAAAATGTTTAACAGTCAAATAAACTTTTAATAATTACAGAATTTTTTTAACGGCTATGAATTAAATTATAGATGTGGAAACATATTATACACACAGACCAGATACACACCCCTGATAGCTACAGCACTAACAGGTTACTTACCTCTGATTAGAGAAAAAAAAACAATAAACCTCATTTGATGGTTGGAGCCTCACAAATGTATAAAAGGGGTAAAGAAATGGTGTTTTAAGACAGCAGATTGGGAAACATTCAGGAACAGTAGTGAAATGAAAATGTTAAAAGTGGATATGAGCAGTAGTATTGATGAAATAAATTTTCTATATGTAATGCTATTTTAGAAGCTGCTATTCAGGCTATAAGGAAGAAAGGTGGGGGAAGGGAAAGAAGGTTGGTTCCCTGGTGGACATCAGAATATAAGGAGATTATCAAGAAACAAAATAAAGCTTTCAAAAGAAATCACAACTTTCAGAATCTGAATAACTACAAGAAATTAGAAGCAAATGTAAGAAGAATTATTAAAAATGCAAAAAGAGATTATTGGAGGAGTTTCTGTAGTTCAGTCGGAAGGGAGACAGATTTTTCTAAGGTGTGGGCTACAATTAAAAGGATGAATGGGATTAAAAGAGTGAGTGGATTTCCAATATTAGATGATGGAGAAATAACAGCAGTTACCGACAGAGAAAAGGCAAAAATGGTAGTAAATACTTTTGTTATAATTCATAGCTCTGAAAATATTAGTGAAGAAGGAAAAAAAGGAAGAGAAATGACTATTTTAGAGAGCAAGGATTTATTACAGCAAATAGAAGATACGAACGATCCGTTGAACATGTCGTTTACAATAACAGAACTGAATAGGGCTTTTAAAATATATAAATTATCAGCTCCAGGAAAAGATCTAATTTATTATGTTATGATTAGTAATTTAAGTGAAACTTCTAAAAATATTTTATTAGAAATGTATAATAGGGTATGGGAAGATGGGGAATTGCCAAAAAGTTGGAAGGAAGCCGTGATTGTTCCAATTAGAAAACCAAGGGAAAATGAGACAAAACCAGGAAATTATCGGCCGATAGCTTTAACATCCAACTTATGTCAAATAATGGAGAGAATGATAAATGAAAGATTAATATATTATATGGAGAGCAAGGGACTTATATCGTCTTATCAGAGTGGTTTTAGGAGAGGTAGAGGTACAATGGATCCAGTTTTATGCTTAGAGCATGAAATCAGAAATCAGAGAGAGCATATGGTATGGTGTGGAGGGAAGGGTTATTAATTAAAATTAGAAGAATAGGTATAAATGGTCATATGTTTAGATGGATTAAAAATTTTCTAGAAGAAAGACAAAAACAAGTGAGAATAGGGAAGGATTATTCTGAGAGTTTGAAAACAGAAAACTGGACACCACAGGGAAGTATAGTAAGTCCATTATTATTTTCAGTGATAGTTAATGATATGTTTAAAGAAATAGAGGGTGGAATGGGATTCTCATTATTTGCAGATGATGGAGCAATGTGGAAAAGAGGAAGAAATTTAGAATTTATTGTAAAGAAACTTCAGCGAGCAATTGCAGTTGTAGAAAAATGGTCAAATAAATGGGGTTTTAAATTTTCTGGAGTGAAAACTAAAATAATGTTTTTTACAAGGAAAAGAGTTGATGGAAAAACTAACTTAAGATTATATCGTCAGGATTTTGAATAAGTTAAACAATTTAAATTTCTTGGGATGTGGTTTGATGAAAGAATGACATGGGGTGTGCACATTAAGAAAATAATCGATAAATGTAGAAAGGTACTAAATATAATGAGGTGTTTAGTTGGAACAGAGTGGGGAGCTGATAGAAAATCATTAAAAACAATTTATACTGGATTAATCAGATCAGTACTTGACTATGGATGTATAGTCTATAACTCAGCAGCAGATACAAACCTCCATAAGTTAAATATTAATCAACATCAAGCTTTAAGAATATGTACTGGAGCTTTTAAAACATCTTCAACAGCAGCATTACAAGTTGAAATGAGAGAAATGCCTCTTAAAGTTAGAAGGGATCAATTATCATTAAACTACTGGTCAAATTTACAGGGGCAAAGGAAGGATCATCCAACATTAGAGGTGCTTAAACCTGGATGTGAAAAGGAAAAGAAAAAAATAAAGAGCTTTGGATGGATAATAAAAAATAAAGTTAATGAAATTAATTTAAATCAGTTAGATATATGTCAGACAGTTCTGTTAACAGCAATACCACCTTGGATACTTCCTGATGCTAAAGTTGATCTTTCATTATTAGAAAAGAAGGAAAAAGATACATATCAAATTATGAATAAATATATAGTACAAGAACACTTAAATAAATATTATAATTATATACAAATATATACAGATGTATCAAAAAATACAGCTAATAGACTAGGGATAGTATTTATCATACCACAGTTTCATATTAAGGTAGGAAAAAGGATTAGTGATGGAGTTTCAGTATATACAGGAGAAATGCTAGCTTTGCTTTTAGCAGTTCAACGGGTGGAAGAGGTAAGACCATTAAAATCTATCATTTGCTCAGATTCTAGTTCAACATTAGTCAGTTTGCAAAATAATCAGTCAGACAGTAGACCAGATATATTAATTGAAATTCAACAAACGCCTTACAGAATAAATATGATGGGGCTAGTAGTACATTTTGTTTGGGTTCCGGCACATAACGAGATTAAAGGAAATGAAATGGCAGACAGGATGGCTAAGGAGAGTACACATAAGGTAAGGGTAGATATTAATGTTAGTTTTGGTATAACAGAAATAAAGGGTATAATTAAACAAAAAGCCAAAGATAGGTGGCAAAAGATATGGGATGAAGAAAAGAAAGGAAGGTGGCTTTATAAAATACAAAAGAGAATTGGACAAATGAGAATAACAGAAAGGAACAGGAGAGAAGAGATAATTATTTCACGGCTTAGAATGGGACACACTGGATTTAATAGATCATTATTTTTGATAGGTAAACGTCAGACAGGGAAATGTGACTGTGGGGAAGATGAGACTGTGGAACATGTCATTTTGAATTGTAATAAATATTGGATTCAGAGAAACAGGTTGACAAGTAAACATGAAAATTAACTTGATATTGTTGATTTATTGCAAAAGGAATCAGGAAGCAGAGGATACCAGGACATATTTGAGTTTTTGAAACAGAGTAGGTTGTATAATACGATATAGGTTGTCTTTTTTTTTTTGTCATGCGGTCCACACTCCATACCAGTTGGTGGCGGTAATGCTCACCTAAACATTTTTTGCCAACCGCCAATAAAATTAAAGAAGAAGAAGAGCCTCACAAACTCACCCTTTACAAGAAGCTTAATCTTATTTTTTATTAAAACCCTCATAATTAGTGATGGTGAGATGAAGCCTCATGAGGCATTGAACCACTTGAGCCAACTGGTTCAAGAAAGGGTTCATTTCTTGATGCTTCATGTGCACACGACACCCCCTACTGGCTAGGTGTAAAATCACAGCCAGCTGTATCTTAACACGTGTGATGCATTGAATTTTTGTCTATTATGGCTCTTGGGAATGACTCACAAAAGGTGTAGGACGAAATAATTTGTCTACATGAATTTTGTATACACATGTGTATAATAAAATATTGTTTGAATGTATTCTCTGTGTGTAATTATTCCCAAAATAGTAGTGACATGTGATATGGCATGTTGTGTAATAATGTTTTTCTGTGACTCTGGAAAAATGGCATGGGCTTAATCAGGCAGAGGACAATGAAAGTGCTTGTGGAACTAGGGAAGGGGTAGTGTCATGGTTGAGTTTTGGTTTGGCTTTGTTTTTCTGTTATTTTCATTTTTTCATCTCTTGTGGGTTAGGTTTGACTTTATTTATTGTTAGTTTTCAGTCATCAGTTATTTTCAGTCAATTTTCACTTCACCTCCTCAGCAGTCAGTCACACCTGAGAATCATTTACCAGTCAATTAGCCAGACCCTTGTTCCACCTGTGAAGTGCTCTATTTAAACCTCCCTCTGCCTTCAGTTCAGCACTGGGCCGTCATCATTCCACACCTCTCCATGCCAGTCCCCGTTTTGCCTCAGAAGAATTGTTTTTCTCGTTTAAGGTTAGTCCTGCCAGTTTCTCTTGACTGATACTCTGCTGTTTGTCCCTGGAGAAGTTCTGCTCTGTGTCCTGGTGTCTCCAAGGTTCTGCTAACCTGACTAGCCGCCCTGGAGAAGCTCAGCTCTGTGCCCTGGTGTCTCCCAAGTTCTGCTAACCTGACTAGCCGCCCTGGAGAAGCTCAGCTCTGTGCCCTGGTGTCTCCCAAGTTCTGCTAACCTGACTAGCCGCCCAGAGTGCTATGAGGCCTGCTAGCCGAGAAGCACCTAGCTAGTGTGGACTATCTGTCTCCGGGCCGTCAGCTCCTGCCATCACATACATCCCTGACTTTCTGCAGTCCTGAACCTCCGGTCTTCATCACTCATCACCCAGCACACTTCTTTCAATAAAGACTCAAACTTTTAGTTCCGTGTGCGCGTCCTGAGTTCATCGGTAAACAAAACCTTGACAGGTAGTGAATAGGCTAATGCTTGTGTAACTTGGATGATTTCATGCATTTTTATTAAGAAACAACAATTTCCCCACAGTTTTTGGTTTCAAATGATTTCTCTTTTTTGATAATACTTCTCCAGCCTTTGAAAAGACACACTCACATGGCACAGATGATGCCGGGGTGCATAAATAAATAAGTGCAAGTATGTACAGATTGGGTTACTGTGACCAATGAAAAATGGCATGGGCCCAGTACTATACGGTCCCACATTTTACCCTCAGCAGCAACACTGAAGTGCACAGAGGTTCCCGCTGCGTCTTTACGCACGATCCAGCTGCTGATGTGTCCTCTCTTTTCAGCTCAATGCAATTCTAGACAGTAACAGTTTATAACCTATATCACCTTTCACAGCAACAGGTTTCTCATCTCAGTCGACCAGACAAATCTCTATTGCTCTCCTCAGTGTGCTCTGGGCGGTGAGGTGGGAGGATTTTACCCGATGGTGCGCTGCGTGCGAGGGATAAACAGGGGGGAAATGCATAAATAAAAACTGTAAAGGGCTCCTATACAGTGATCATAGGAGCTGACCAGTCTGAGATCAACCTCCTGATGTTACAAGTTCTTTAAAATGACTCTTAAAAGTGCGCACCCAAATTACAAGTAACGTAATTTTGCGCACCTGAATTAAAGCGCAAGGCAGCAGCGCACCGAAGCGCCACGGTTCTGTTTTGTTTAAAACGAAAGATCATGAAACACAGCCATAACTCTCGTAGTGACTTTAATTGGCACACTTTGCTACGGGTGTGAGAACATTAAAGGCATACTATGCAACATTTTTCAGTTAATTAATGTGTTCCATGCCGTTTTGGATGATTAAATGAGTCATTTCAGGTCGAACAAAGGTTTTCTCGGCCGCCCTGGGGTTCTGTGGGGGAAATACCGAACTTGCAATTGCAAGAGCTCACGGCCCGCACTCACAGAAGTCACGCTTTACGGTGAGAACTCCATGTGTTTTTGCCCTGCCATTCACTATATGCACGCGCGAAAGCAACAACAAAGAACCGCGTGTTAACGTCAAATAAACATGCAAGCATATCGAGTTTTATTATTATTATTATTATTTATTTATTTATTTTATGTTGGCGAGGCGCTAACGCGGCGAGGCGGCGGCTGCGGCTTGGCGAGGCGGCGGCCGTGGCTTGGCGAGGCGGTGGCGGTAGCGTCTCGCCAACATAAAAAAAAAAAATAATAATAATAATAATAATAATAAAACTGGCGAGGAGGCCGCGGTGGCGGCGCCGCCTCGCCAAGATAGCGCTGCGGGAAGCTTGATGTTCATACCTTCACTGTGTTAGTCATTGTTTGTACTGCCGTTTTTCCACTTTTCGTTGCGTTCGCCTGTCTGCTAAGCTCAAAACAACCGCGCCTGGCTTGACGGAGAAACCAGAACAGCTGAGCATCTTTACGACAGTGCACTTTTACTTTCGCCCTCTGGGGGGAGCCTCGCTGGAAAATCAACCCCGGTTGCATAGTATACCTTTAAACGTAGTGATTCACGTTTTGAATGGTGAACGGTGATAAAAGCCCCTGGGTTCGAGGCAAAGGAGGGGGGAGAGGAGCAAGCGCTGAGGCACAGAAATACGGTGCATGTAGTTAAAAAATGCAGAATTAATAAAAACAACTTATAAACAGAAGTAGCGTTTTAAACTGCATCTGGTGAGCAGAACTGTTTTATGATCCAGAGTGCAGCCATCACTGGTTCGGAATGAAGGCTTTATCTGGCAGCAGCTCTCTGCGTACGTAGTACAGGACCGTACCGGCTCACTTTCACCACTGGTTAAGACTAAAATTATTCATAACTCTGATCACTCTTCCTGCTGCTCTGTTAACATGAACTGCAGCAGGAATTACTGATGGCCACAAGCTGTGAAAGAAGCCGAAACAGCTCAGCAGAAGGCGGAGTTTTGTCGTCCGCAGCCCAGATGGGCTTTGTGATTTTTATGCGTGAGAAATGCCATGTTTGCGTGTGAAATGCCATGTGTTGCGTGTGAGCGTGTGAAGTCAGTGAACGGCGTGTGTCACACGGTCAATGCGTGATAGTTGAGAGCACTGATCTCCTATCTATCTCTCTCCTAAACTCTCCAAACACCAAACTAACTGTCTCAAACTAAATAACCACTATCCAAACTCTGCTATCCAAACTATCAAAACTCTATCCACTCTCTCAACTGACCGCAACTCACCTACAACAACCCACATTTTGAATGGAGCCTGTGGGGTTTCTAAAGCTGTCAAACCCCGCAGCGAAATCTGAGCCACTTCCCGAAGCAGTCACGTGGTACAGCCGGGCAGTGAGGCTTCGGACGTCATCGTTTTCGGCTCCTCCCCTAAATGAAGTGTGACCTCAGGTACCGGACCACAAAGAAAGATTGCAAGGATTAACAGAGGCACAGGTTCATATTGAATATAGTTTATTGGATTTACAAAACAATTAACATGTTTTACCGTTCAGGGAAGAATAACCACCTTAACACAGGCACCTATGCTGGCCTGGAATCCTGATAGCTAATAGTTAAAAACCCCAATTGAATTAACTAGACCATTTGGAGGAGAACTACTAAAGAAAACAAATGAAATACACCTTGGTGTCTCCCAACAAAAACACACTCACGCCACAAACCCTAGTGCATACAATACAAAAGAAAAGAACTCTCCTCCCACTAGTCCCCTCAATCCAATCTAAATAAAACCGACACAGGACCCAGGGACAGCAGAGGACCTCAGGTGAGATAAAACCAACCCGGAGAGCTAAACAATAAAAACTCTCCCCTGCATTTGGTTAAAACTAGGAATAAATAGCTAAAATAGGGTCTAAGCAGTGATTAAAACAGTAAATAAAAACACAACTGAAACAGTAGCAGGTCAGCCTCTAAGGAATCCCCAGCCTCGAATCTCCTTTCCTCAGCTATCTGCCCCCTTTTAACCAGAAGGGCTTGATTACCCCCAGCTGCACCTGATCACAGCGTCCTCCCAATATGGGCAGGAGGAAGGGTGTGCAGCACCATGCCTCAGGGCCATAGTGCCCCGGCTACAATCTACCCCCATTTTTTGTATTGGCGGCCCGGCAATATACCAATGCACTACTAGCACCATGGTTGGAAAATATCTGCCGCACTACTACCGGCACCAGTAATCTGAGACACTAACTAAACCATACCCATTTTAGGGCAAGCCTTTTTTTTCTTTTTAATAGCAGAACACTTTGCTAATACCGGAAGGCCATGCACCAGGTTGTTTAGAGGGCCCATGATGGCAGTCTCTAATTACCTCCCTTCCCAAGGCCCCTAGCACTGTAACTACCAGGAATGTCCCAGGGGTCTCTCACCACCAGACCACCACGTCTGGGTACCCCCTTGCCCAACACCTCTACACCAGCTTCCAGATAGCCAACCTAAGGGATGCTACGCCCATTGCTGCGTGAAGCTCCAGACCACAACAGGCCTACAAAGGGCCCCTCCCATATTGGGTAAGGAAACGGTGTAACTGTTGTCACCAGTGTCCTAAAGACACTGCCATGGAACATCCCCTAGTCGTACCAGCACCATGGGACCTGGCTGGCCAATAGTGAAGCTAAGCGTTTGTTTTCATGACCACTAGAACCCTGACCTCTCCCTTCTGAATTGTGACTTGGCAAAACAGAAGGAGCTTATTTCCCGCCTGCTCATAGACAGCCTCTCCCTATATTGGGTGCTGCGGGACACGGTCTCCCCCTCATTAATCCGTCTCGACACCTGCAATTAATAGGGGTGTTCTGGCCGGACGTGAAGTCCCTAAAGTGGATTATAACAGCAATACATCCTGACATTTCATTTATCTCTTTACATAAAACCAAGCATGAGGAAACCCCCGACAACAGATAAAAATGCACAATTACATAAAATTTGGAGCAACCATTTTTTTTCATAAAAAGTGGCGAGGACATCTTCGGGCCTCCTCTGTCCAGTCCTTCACCCCAGTCCCAGAGTTACCTTGAAGGAAAACCAACAAGAGCTTTTATGTTCCCTTAAGATGTCCACAATGCCGCTCCATTACAGTCGTTCCCTCCGCGGAGACAGGTTGGGGGCCCTTCCCAGTCGCACCCACAAAGGTGGTTGCAAAGAGTCTTGGTCCGTCATAAACCTTTCCTGGAGCTTCTGGTCCTCCGCCTGAAGGGGATACGTCCCATCCTTCAGCTCCCGAAACTCCATGGCTCCACCACGCCAGGTTCCTCTGCGGACCGATCAGACTCTTTGTCCCCCGATGAACCTGCTACTGTTTCAGCACAAAAGAAAAACACTCCCTGCTCAACCCTATCCCATTAAAACTACTACAAACCTGTGCCGCTGACTTACAAGATCCTGTCAACAACGCCAGATTGTGACCTCAGGTACCAGACCACAAAGAAAGATTGCAAGGATTAACAGAGGCACAGGTTCAAATTGAATATAGTTTATTGGATTTACAAAACAATTAACATGTTTTACCATTCAGGGAAGAATAACCACCTTAACACAGGCACCTATGCTGGCCTGGAATCCTGATAGCTAATAGTTAAAAACCCCAATTGAATTAACTAGACCATTTGGAGGAGAACTACTAAAGAAAACAAAACGAAATACACCTTGGTGTCTCCCAACAAAAACACACTCACGCCACAAACCCTAGTGCATACAATACAAAAGAAAAGAACTCTCCTCCCACTAGTCCCCTCAATCCAATCTAAGTAAAACCGACACAGGACCCAGGGACAGCAGAGGACCTCAGGTGAGATAAAACCAACCCGGGGAGCTAAACAATAAAAACTCTCCCCTGCATTTGGTTAAAACTAGGAATAAATAGCTAAAATAGGGTCTAAGCAGTGATTAAAACAGTAAATAAAAACACAACTGAAACAGTAGCAGGTCAGCCTCTAAGGAATCCCCAGCCTCGAATCTCCTTTCCTCAGCTATCTGCCCCCTTTTAACCAGAAGGGCTTGATTACCCCCAGCTGCACCTGATCACAGCGTCCTCCCAATATAGGCAGGAGGAAGGGTGTGCAGCACCATGCTTCAGGGCCATAGTGCCCCGGCTACAGAAGCAAGCCTCGATACGCGCATTGCGGAAACGCCCCCTCCATTACTCGACACACGCCTCGAAGCCTCGGCACATCACGTAACATCACTACTCATAATCTCCTCCCTGTCCCTATGACCTATATGCGCTGAACACTGACAAACGTCATGACTGCATCTGTATTGGTCCTCCAGCTTCAACACATTTATGCCTGTATTGCACCTTCACATTGGACTTAATCCCTGCCAGCTCCTCAACATAAACTAAATACACAGTTCTGCTTCTTATTAAAATGAAGAGAAAAATCTAGTAGAAGCAACTGTGAGTAAACTAACAGCATTAACTGGTGATAAACGCATGTCAACCTTTTACAGTACACATCTTAAAAGTCAGCGGTGAATCAGCCTATTGCTAATTAATACCTTTATCCACAGGTTATTTTACTAAAGTTAAACCATTTTCACACAAACATTTACTTTATGTTGATCTCCTGCAGCTTGCTCATAGCTCTCAACTCTCACGCATTGACCGTGTGACACACGCATTTCACTAACTTCACACGCTCACACGCAACACATGGCATTTCACATGCAAACATGGCATTTCTCACGCATAAAAATCACAAAGCCCATCTGGGCTGCGGACGACAAAACTCCGCCTTCTGCTGAGCTGTTTCGGCTTCTTTCACAGCTTGTGGCCATCAGTAATTCCTGCTGCAGTTCATGTTAACAGAGCAGCAGGAAGAGTGATCAGAGTTATGAATAATTTTAGTCTTAACAGTGGTGAAAGTGAGCCGGTAAGGTCCTGTACCGCGTACACAGGAGGAGGGGAGGGGGCGGAGCTGCTGCGAGATGACCGGTTCATTCAGAACCAGTCATGGCTGCACGCTGATCATAAAAACAGTTCTGCTAACCAGATGCAGTTTAAAACGCCACTTGGTCAGTTTATAAGTTTCGTTTTTATTAATTCTGCATTTTTTAACTACATGCACCATATTTCTGTGCCTCCGCGCTTGCTCCTCTCCCTCCCCTCCTTTCCCTCGGAGCAGGCGCTTTCTGGGCGTCAGTGCGCCCAGAGCGCACTGACGAGAGCAATAGAGATTTGTCTGGTCAGCGCGGCGACTGACTGAGAAACCTGTCGCTGTGAAAGGTGATAATGGTTATAAACTGTAACAGTCTAGAAGTGCATTGAGCTGAAAAGAGGGAGACATCAGCAGCTGGATCGTGCGTAAAGACGCAGAGGGAACCTCTGTGTGCTTCAGTGTTGCTGCTGAGAGGAAATTGTTGACCATAAAGGCTTGATGAAACTCAGCCTGATTCACCAATCAGGTTATAGATTTACAATGATAAAC
The DNA here is from genome assembly GCF_011125445.2 of Fundulus heteroclitus. Taxonomy (NCBI): domain Eukaryota; kingdom Metazoa; phylum Chordata; class Actinopteri; order Cyprinodontiformes; family Fundulidae; genus Fundulus; species Fundulus heteroclitus. Next base: position 26,040,046 of record NC_046384.1, read on the forward strand.
AACCCATAGATGAATGTGTAACAGTATAATAATTCAGTCAATAATTAAAATCTACTTAATTTTATTCAGTATTATTTGAACAATTGTGCATTATTTATGTTTTAATCCATTAACTGAACAATAAAGTATGAATATGTCTCTTTCTCTTTTTAACACAAGTAATACATGTCTACTTCATTGTCTGGTGGGATAAAAATGAGATGGAGTTGACTCCACCGGCTCTTCCAGGGTCCGGTTAGCCCTGCCCTCAAACAAGCCCCGCCCCCAAATTAGCATAATCTCACTCCTAACTTTTGATAAAAGTTGAGAGGTCTGAGCTTGCTCCTCAACACGGACTAAAGGCAATTGAGCTAAACAAGCTTAACAAGCTGGGCGTCACCGCTCCAAAATTCAACATTGCTCCTATGGTGCAATCAGCTAACACAAAACAAGCAGCTTGTCGATGTTCAATATAAAGAGGAGAACCTTAAAACGCATCACCTACCTTATCTTTCCCCCAAAGTATTCTCAACTGGTCACACACACACAGCTTATATTTCCTTCAGCCATCACACAAGGTTAGTAGGCCTCTCCTAGCCAAGCTAGCTTCTTACTTTAGAACACGTCAACTATACTGCTTCAAGTACATTTTTTTAGAAAAAAAAAAACATATTTAAAACTAATGGATAAAAATATGCTAAATTATTTGTTAAGGTTTATTGTGAACTAAATTAAAATATAAAATAACTCATTTTATGAGTGCTTACTTTTTCTTATATTTACTTTTTTAGTTTTAGTTAAATAACTTCCTCCAAGCAAAGATAATTTTTAATTTACCATTAAAGCTTACCTGTTGTTAAAGATTGGGTTTACCGGCCTGCTGTTACGTGTCTATTGAAAACCCATCTTATCCCGATTCCAGATTTGGCCGCAAGTGAGAAAACATTAATCAAGAGGTAGAATAGTTTAAATGCATATTTAATTCATAGAAATTAAATATGGAGACAGAGTTTACATTACCAATCAAGATGATTTCACCGCGCGGTCGCAAAATCTGTCTGAAGTAAGTTTTGGACAAACACTCTTTTTATCAACTTTAAAACTCCTCCTGTTCGCTCAGGGGGAGATGACTGACCCCCTCTCCTTCTGACCACCTCCCCGGGGGCAATAAACTCCATGTTTATCTTACGCTGGAGTAGGGAGAGACAGACACCACTCTGACGACTAAGATATTTTCTTAACAATTCCCTCTAGTTTGATCATAAATAGATCAAACCAAAAACTAGGCTAAACTAAGTCCATGTCTTGAAACCCTTAAACAAAGTATAAATGGCAAGATGTAATATTGTAACCCACTGTCCCCTCTGTTGGTGACTTATGAAATCAAATTAAGTTCAAATTAATCCATTTAATGTAAAATAACCCAAGTATAAGCTAATAACCTACTAGAATTAAAAAAGTAAGCACCTTTATCAGAGAAGTGCAAGGCTAAGATAACTTTGCAACTACCAGAAACTGTTATATTATCTAAAAATGACTTTAAGAGTCCTAACCTAGATTAACAAGATGTCTTTTAGAAATTAATATAACCTGTGAAGCACTACACTCAGATCAAACCACAGAATAAAAACCAGATTATCATGCAATGCAAAACCAAGATTCCAACAGTACTAGCATGTGACATCTTAGGAATATGTAACTCATATGGGAAATACAGTGATTAAAAAGTTCTTTTTTTCTTTTTTTTTTTTACACAATGCATTCAATTTTTGTCATGATGTCTTGCGTCTCAGGGATGTCTTCTCCTCGCCTTTAAAGATAATGGTTTATAGAGTCATTGTTCCAACCTCGATCTCCACACAGCTGTATGTGAATCATTTTATTAAAAATAAAAAACAGAAACAAAATAAAATAAAAGTCCAGCAGCCTCATCCGCGAGTGGCAATCGGCACGTGGAGCTGTTTCGGTGATCTTTCCTTGAACCCTCTGTCGGCTGGTACACACGGCTCTGGAATCCGATGGGCCACTAATCTCTGGCCCACCACATCTGTCTGTTGATGACCTTAGCGTGCACTCCTTCGAGGTCGGGGGTCAGTGGACTCCCCCTCCCATTCACTGGACCCTCCTAATTTTATGTCTCCAATACAACCTGAAATTTACACGACAATCTTTTAGATATGAAATGTCGTGTGCTACATGTAATTCCGGATGTTGACTTCGGTCCCAAAAAGCTCCTTTCAGTCATATGGAATCATATCCTGTAATGAAATTAACTGAACACTCCCACAAGAAACAAACACCACCTTCCATTGTTCCATTCTATGGGAAACCTATTTTAGATATGTAATCAAGGGTGTAACTTTGTGTTGAAAGTTGGTGGGGACGGCTCATAGGGAAAGGGAGCTACCTGCGCGACGCATTTTTTTTTTGTTGGAAAGTATAAAGCCAAAAAAAATGTGAATAACATATATTAATTTAATGCTTACAGTTGAAAACATAACTGTTACAATATTCACTAATATATTTTGTGCAAAAATATCACATAAATCTAAACTTAACAAGTTTCCCCAAAAATAAGCCGATACAAGAGACAAACAACCAAAAACCAAAAACAATTAAAGCTTTCTACATCAGAAACTGAACAACTCTGAACAGGAAAACAGATTCAATATTGATTAACGGCTTCATACCCCTGCCTTCCAGCTGAGATTTTGACATTAAACCTAAACTTTGAAAGAAGCCCCAGCACAGACTCATTTAAAAGTGCCAAACACCTGCCTTCTTCTGTCACTCACTGACACAAACTGCTGACATATTTGATCAATGTCTAAATTGTCTAGTTTTGTTTGGTGGACATGGCACACAGCAGCATTGTTAAGTCTTACTTGAGTCATTGTTGATCTGAGCCATGTCTTTAGCCTCCTGAGAGCACTAAAACTCCTCTCTGCCTCAGCTGAAGACACTGGGTTCACCAAAAGCAATCTAACAAGCGTTTCCACTTGATCAAACAACCCTCTGACTTCTGTTGTCATCTCTCTGAGAAATGTGACCACCTCATCACTGGACTTGCAAGCATACTTAGCATGAAACATGTTCAACTGAACCTTCAGACTGTGGGTACTTAATTCTGGATACTGGTCCACAGTTTCATCCACATCTCCAGAAAGTAAAATAGCCTCCAGTTTCTCCAACACATTTAAATCAGACTGAGTGAACCTCTCCTGAAATTGCATATCAACAGTGTCAAGCATGTGATAGAACTCAGCTCTGTAATGCTCCTCAGTTGTCTTGGGACAGTGTTGGCTTGCATCACCACTATAACGTTTTGGTGGTCTTCTTTGGTGAGGCATCTTGATTTCTTCTAAGCCAAGAGCATCTACCATTTGTGTAGCCTGATCAAAAATGTCATGAAACTTTACATCATTTCTTTTTTCAGCAAGGCTGGATCTCACACACCCAATAGCTTCTTTCATCCCAGAAATAGTCTCGGTGCGTTTTTGAATTGACCTGTTAAGACATTCCATGTCGTCAACAACCAAAAGTGCCAAACGAAGTCCCAGAACAGTGTTGCCTTTTTCAAATCTCTCAAAGAGACCATTTGCCTTAACATTGCTTGATACCATATGTTCCAAGCTTTCGAGGACAGACTCATATTGGCTTAGAACAGCAGTAATGGCTTTACCACGGATCGTCCACCGGGTAGGACATAGTGGTCTAAGAGAGATACTTGACCCTTCTGCACTTGAAGCAGTGGCAGAAAATAACGACTTGAATTTCCCTGACTGCTTGCTTAGAGTACCTAACTCATGAACCCATTGCAAAGCATCACGTACAACTGGACTGGCCTGACAAGCAGCTTCAGTGATGAGGTTGAGGCAGTGGGCTCCGCAGTGAACAAACAATGCCAGTGGCTGCATTTTCTTTAGCTCTGCTTGTACTCCTGAATATTTTCCAGACATATTTGCAGCACCGTCATACGTCTGACCACGTAATGAAGATAGACGGATATTTAGTCGTTGCAGTACATCAAGGGCTGCTTTTGCAATTTCGGCACCTGTGGTTCCGGGAACCTGATACAACCCGACAAAAACCTCCTGAGGTACTAAGTCATGATCTACAAACCGAAGACAGATTGATTCTTGCTCTGTACCTGAAATGTCTTTTGTTCCATCAATGATGAGAGAATACTGCAAAACTGGTAAAGATTGAATAGATGCAGCAATTTCTCTCACAATGGTATTGCCCAGTAACTGCAAAATCTCATTTTGCACCTTTGGGGATGTGTAGTCACGATATTGTGAAAGCCAGCGAGAGAGACATTCATCACCCTTAGATTTAAATTTTAATAACTGAATCAAATTGCCATCTTTAGTATCATGTCCTCTTATTGCTAGTCCTTGCCTGGCTAAGTACATCACTGACCCCACTACATTTTGCAAGCAGTATTGTGCCTCTTGTTGTTGCTTTGCAACAGCACTGGACAGCAGAGCATCAACTTCTTTCCCTTTTTGTGCATATACCATAACTGCATGTAGGTGGCTTTGACTAAGCTCATGGTGCTTAAATCTTGTCGTAGCATTCTTCCAGTTTGTAAACCCCTTAACTGAAAATGCTGGATCTGCTTTTTTAGACAAAGTACTTTTTTCAATTGTGTAAGTTTTAACACAATAAAAGCAAAGAATGCCCTTTGCTTTATCATTGTAGTGAAGCCATGGATACTGTTTATACCACCTGTCCTGAAAATGCAACGTTCTATTTGAAAGTTTTTTAGTCTCAATGACTTTGGAATTTGGCTGATTTGGTTTTGTGAATGTATCAAAGAAACTGTCTATATTCTTTGCTTCAAGACTGCAGCCGCTCCCTTCCTCCTGGCTTTCATCCTCAGATTCTTTGTTCTCTAGCGATGAATGAATTTCCTTGAGAAAATAGAATTTTAATTAATTTCCACTATCTTCTGACAAAAGGCCAGCTGGTTTTAGTTTAATGTATTTTAAAATTTTCTGACTGTCTCACCTGTGCATCTGAATTTGCATCTGTCCCTGAACTGGCTGGCATAAGCCTTTCTGTGCCCTGTAAAAATATACATGCCTAACAACTTAAGAAGTGTCTTAAATATTCACAATAATTAAAACCAGACAGTACAAATCAAACCAGACAGTACAAATCAAATAAATCAAATAAATATATTAATTTTGTAGAACATTGATGGTACATTTTAGGTCACTTTTTAAAATTAATTTACTTTTAAACCAGGACTCGGACAAGATCTTATGGGGCCTTAAGCAGAATATGATTAAGCAACTCCGTCTTTCTGTCAAGAACATCCACCAGCAGGGTATCAATACTGATTTGATAGAATCTGGGAGAGCGGACTATGTTCAACCATCTATTTTCTTTAACCCTTATCCCTCAGTGGGATCAGGAGGTGCTGGTGCATATCTCCAGCCACATTCTGGGTGAGAGGTGGGATCACCCTGGACAGGTCACCAGTCTGTCACAGTATGTTCAACCAGCTTAAAAGTAATCGGTAATCAGATTTATTATTTGCACTTCTACTAAGTGAACTTTCTAACTCCCTTAAATCTAAAATTTCAATGCCAAAATTGTTTAAATCTTTTATCTTTGGACCCCCTGCAGCGTGACGTAACACCTGCAAGATCCTATCCTTACCTTCCTGCTAGATTGCAAAAAGCAGCTTGCTCATGAGTTGTCAACATAACACGCTAAATCTTAAATGTACGTGGACATATAAAAGAAAAAGGGGCGCAGTGCTTGCTACTAAATGTCAACACTATGACAACTAGATAACAAGGTCAGGAAAAAGTTTTAATTAAGTGAAGCCGGGATTAAAACAGTACAAGAAGCTTCAAATAAAAGGTGTTCTTTATGTTCAACCTAAATACCAACTCCGATAGAAGTTCAGTAGAGCAGGTGTTTAAATTAATCAATCACTGCTGCGAAAGCTTATAGCAGTGAAAGCTAATATACCACAGCCATCACTTAATAAACGCAAAATAAACAACCCTCTAAAAACGGAAAACTGTAATTGACTGAAAGTCCTGTTTTTTATGTGGGAAATTATTTGCGTGTCTTTTAGTATAATTCTGATATATTGGCGCTGTTGTCTGTTTCTATGGTAACGATACTGAATGTAGTGTAGCTGACATAACAGGGCGGGAAAAAGTGGTTTGAGTTTTTTTTCCAAAGGTTCAGTTATATTTTAAATAAGGTATTCACTTATTTTTACACTATTCTCTATTCTTTTACTACTTTAAGTCTCTCCTGAGTAAAATTAGGTCTTAATATTTCCACAAGTCCCTCTCACCTGCAAGTCTGAGTCCACTGCTATCCCTGAATCGGTTAGCATGCTTGTGGCCTGCTGAATGACACATATACATCAACAGAACCTTAAACTGCCCTTTATTCCTTTATCTCACACATCTCATCAAGAATATTTTCGCAACACTGTTTGCATTTTACCTGAAAACCCGTAGCATCTTCCACTGAGGAAGCGATCTGAATTATATTTGTTCCCTGTTAGAAAGAAGAATAACCTGCATTAAATGCCGTCATGTTTTGTTACTCATTTTAATTCGCCCAAAAAAACTTACACGTTGCTGCTGTTTGGTGAAAAAGCTCCGGATGTCAGGCAGCTTTTTCGGTGGCATTTTTTGCCAACCCTGAGTCCAATAGGTTAGCTACCGGTTAAATTTAATGAACACCGCTGTGTTGCCATCTCTCCTCCTGTCGATCACATCAAATGGTGGGAGTGGCAATAGCGGGGGCTTTTGAAAGGAAGCGACAGGAGAGGGAGGGGGGTGATGGGGAGAAAGCGAGAGGCAACGTTTTTTTTTTTTTTCCTGAGGAGCGGCGGAGTTTTTTTTTTTTTTTTTTTTTTGTCTGGGTTTGTGGAAGGTGAGCAGCGGGGAGAACTTTTTTATTTTCTTTCTGAGGAGCGGCCTGAATGGGGTTTTAACCAGATATACACAGCACCGAAAGTAAAATACGTGTACAAAATATTGGTGGGGACTGTCCCCCTACCGGTCAAGATTGGTGGGGTAAAAGGTATAAAATGCATGAAAATAGAGCACAAGATTAGTCTGTACGCGGGTGATGTATTACTTTATCTCCAGCATTCAAATAATTCTCTTTTACAAGTAATTAGAATACTAGAATCTTTCTCTAAAGTATCAGATTACTCGTTAAACTGGTCTAAATCTACGGTACTGTCAATTAATTGCTCTCTCGAAAACTCCCTAAATTTACAAATGCAATCAGGAAATATTAAATATTTAGGTATTACTGTGTCGAATAAATTAACAGATTTACTTAAACTTAACCATGCCCCACTTTTAAACAGGATAGAAGAGGACCTTGAAAGATGGAAATCGCTTCCAATCACACTTATGGGTAGGGTAGCTTCAATAAAAATGATGGTCCTACCTAGAATTAATTATTTATTTTCAATGGTCCCCAATAAACCATCATCTGACTGATTTAAATCTCTAGACTCTGCAATTTCTAAATTTCTTTGGAACGATAAACCCCCACGTATTAGCTTAAAGACAATACAGAAGACTAAAGACAGGGGAGGATTAGATCTGCCCAACTTCCATAACTATTACTTAGCAAATAGGCTACAATACATCTCTAAATGGATAAAAAATAGTCTTTTAGATGAGCCTTGGTTAGATATAGAACAGGAAATGTGCAATAATATCATGATTTCAGATCTGCCGTTTATAAGCTCAAATATAAAACGGCATACATGCTTCAAAAATATCAACATTAGTTCTACTCTGACAGCATGGTGGGAGTTCCTCAAAATGACAAAGTCATCCCTTATCCCATGCAGTCGTACACCTATCTGGAATAACCCTGATATCCTACAAAATAATAAAATGATAAACTTTACATACTGGAAGAATAAAGGTATTAAATATCTGGAACATCTACTTGACGGAACCGAGTTCATCAATTTTGCTAAACTAAATATGCAATATGGCATTAGTAAAAATAAATTCTTGGAATATGAACAACTTAAATCTATAATTAAAAATAAATATAAGCATATTAATGGTGGTTTACAAGTCCCAACTAATATAATAGAGTTCTTAGATTTAACCCCCCCCCCCCAAACTACTGTCTAAATCATACAGGACACTGACTAAAATAGATGATTCGATATCTCTTCCTATAATGAAGTGGGAAAAAGATTTATCAGGCACCTTTGAACAAAATTTCTGGGCTCAGACATGTCTAAGAACTTTCAAATTGACTAGAAACACCAACTTACAACTAATACAATACAAAATCCTTCACAGAGTACACTACACAGGACAAAGATTATTCAAGATGGGTCTGGCACAATCTAATATCTGCCCACACTGCATAGGCAATCATCCTGATAATTATTTTCATGCGTTATGGTTATGCACACCAGTCCAGAGGTTCTGGACACAGATATGTAAGGACTTATCAAGGTGCTTGAGCTGTAAAATTACACCATCCCCATCAGTTTGCCTGCTCGGTAATTTTGAGGAAAGTCCTCTGAAAAAAGAAATAGTTTACATGGTTTTTACTGCTTATGCATCGCAAAGAAAACTATCCTCATGAATTGGAAAAGTAAACAAAATCTCAGTATCAATCAGTATAGAGATCTTTTGTTGGATCATATTAATCTTGAGACAGCATCTGCTTCCACATCTGATTGGTCTCTTTGGGCTCCTCTGATCAACACCATCACTTAGTGGAATAGGGGGCGGTGGGTTGCTTCCTGCAGGGCGCAGTGGCTGGATGGAGGGGTTCCTGGGGCCCTGGAGGCACTTGGAGTAGGTCGCCTGGTGGATCCGGCTCCGGGGTCTGTTGCTCCCATCTGGGGGGAGTTTGGGAGGCCTACGGGTGGCCTACAGCAGCCGCTTGCGGCGCTCTTTGGGAGCTGCGTGTTGACGGACGTGGGTTACTGACCTGGTAGCTGTGCTGCCGCTGGGTGGGGCCGGGGTGGGTCTGGGGTCCCTGGGGCGCGGCGCCCTCGGGCGCGGGCCCCGGCGGGGCCTCGGGGGTTCCGGTTCCGGGGGATGTGCCGCTTTTGGTGGGCCGGCGCGCGCCCGGGTGTCCGCCCCTGCACGGGGCCTCTGGTGCGCTGGGGGGCCTCGGGGCCCGTTGAGCTGGTAGGGGGGCATGGTCATTAACACCTCTCGGCAGATGCTCTTCTCCTTCATTGGATAGGCACTCTGCCAGTGGGGGGAGGGGGAAAGGAGGGGGAGTAGGGATCTACCCAGCCTGGATGTCTACTGTCGAATGTATGGTGAGTTGTTTGAACGTTAGCGTTGGGGAGGGATTAAATCCACGGGTGGGGGGGGGGGGTGGGGGGGGTTGACGTTATGGTGGGCTTGTGTCCGGCCCCCTGTCACGGTCCGGGTCCGTGTCGTCTTCCGGTGCGGGTTTCACCTGGGGGGTGGGGTTTGGGGTGGCTCGTGTGGGCCGGCTGGCCAGGGTCCCCCCCTCTTATTATTATTATTATTATTATTATTTATTATTATTTATGTATTTATTTAGTTTAAGTAGTCTTGGTGGGTGGGCTGGGGGGGCTGAGGTGTTGGTCCTGGTGGGTGGTTGGCTGGCGGGCCCTGCGGCCTCTCCCTGGCCCCCGGGCTACGGTGGTGCCGCTGGCGAGGCCCCCTTCTCTGGGTGGGGCTTTCGGGGAGCGGGGGTGCCTATTGGAGTCAGTAGGGGAGCTGGCTCCCTGGGTTGGCTTCCCAGTCATTTGCTCCCCATCCCCGGACTCCTCCCTCTGCCTGCTCCATCACGCCGCCACACATGTAGGTCATGAGGGAGGGGGCGTTACTGGAGGTTGCCACTTTCTGGTGACGCCCCTCTCCCCAATTTTATCATGCATCTTAGACACTTTCACTTCAAACATTTTTCACATCGCACACTCATATAGGCCATGGTAGGGGGGAGTGGGGGGAAGACGTCTGGGGGGGGCTTATGTTGTGTGGGCCTCACCTCGGACGGCTCCCTTCACCTCCTCTCCCACTTAGACATTGAGGGTTCTGGGCAGTCACACGGAGGGGGTGCGCTGGCAACAGCTACCTTCCGGAAGGGGGGTGGGCTGTGCCGTGCATCCCCTTCGGCGCTCCCAGTTTTTAAACGCACTTGAGAACAACATGCAACAACACAACATTTGAGCAGGCGTAGGGAGGGTCGGGGTCTTCTGCACACCCCCGTTCTCCGATGGCGGCAAGGAGTCTGGGGCCTGGAGGAGGTGCGGGCCACTGTGTCCGGGGTCTTGGCGGGGGGCTGCGGTGTGCAGTCAGCGGCTTGCCAGGTCTGGGGCTGATGCCTCTGCTCCCCCCAGGGGGCGGGGGGCGGGGGGCAGGGATGGCAAGGGTAAGGTGGGGGGAGGGAGGGGGTTTATTAGGTATTTAGGGGGAGGGGAGGCTCTGGCCGGGTGGCTCGTGCGGGTCATGTTGGCCCGCCCTCTTGGGGGGGCCCGGTCCGGGGGGCGTCTGGTCTGGGGCCGGGGCCGGGGGTCGGGCACAGGCAGTCGTATAGTCGATTTGGGGTGACCCCCCCCCCCTTTGGTCAGTGTTGGATGTGAGTGTTATGTGGGAATGTGTGTACAGCGTCTTTTTTTTTTTTTTTTTTCTGTGTGTGTCGTGAGTGGGGCACAAGGGAGGGATGGGGTGAATGAGTTTTTTTTTTTTTTTTTTTTCCAGGTATGGGTGTGGTCCGCTCCCTCTCCCAAGAACATCTCAAGTCTCCAATAGGTGCGGAGCCCATCCCCCCACGTCCTGCCCTCCTCCACTTCGTTGGCGGGCGCCTTGGCCCCCTGGCGCATTGGTTGGCTTCGGGTTTGGGGCGGGTTCCCGGGCGTGCGCCGGCCCACTCCCGGCGGCCTCTTCGCGGGGCCTGGCCCCCCGGGGGGCGGCCGGGGCCCTCGTCGCGGGGGCGGGGCGCCCCTGGGGCCTCTGGCCCTCAGGGCCCATGGCCGGGACCACTTCAGCGGGGCTAGCTGCCGGCGGAGCCCACGGGCTCGTCTCCGCGGCTCTTGAGGGCGTCGGCATTGCGGTGGCTGGGGGATTTCCTCGGGGTCGTCTCTGCTCCTCCCTTGGGGGGGGGGGGGTTGCAGATATCCTGTGTCGGCCCCTCCTGGGCGACCTGCTTTAGGGACCCCTTTGGGAGTCCGGGGTTACGGGTCCCCTGACGCCTACCTCTGTGCTCGGGGAAGGTGGGTCTTCGGTTCTCCACAATCACTATCAAGCTATTTCTGGATAATCTTCACCTAAACTAGTGCACTTTCACATCTCCCACAGGTGCTGGGTCCCAGGTATTAAGTGTTCACTTATATACAGTAATCTTATAATTTATTTATTTATGTTTTTTCACTTTCTTTTTTCAAATATCACATTACACATGTCAGCTTACATAATAATATATATGATTTAGCAATGGCATCTAGGTGTTATTCGAGTGTATCTGTTGCTTTATGTCTGTTGGTTGTGCTGTTCTTTTTGTGTCTCTTTCCAGGTGATGGAGCAGACAGAGGACGTTTTATCATTCTCTTCCTTTTATCTCCTCTTTCTTTCACCTCTACTCTTTTTTTTCTTTTCTTTCACTTTTTGTTCTTCCTTTACTCTCCCATTGTCATGTCCATATAATTTGAAATTCTCCTTGCAGGAATCATAATAAAGCTATTTACAAGCATAAATCAAGTGGAGCACTATGGCGAAAGCTGTTTGCCCCACTTGTAAAAGCAAAATCTGTCGAGCTCTATCTGGCATTGAGATATCAATTCCTATTGCCATATTGCTAGACAGGACACTGGGAAAAAAAAAAAAAAAAGATTGGTGGGGACATGTCCACACCAGTCCTTAAGGAAGTTACGCCTATGTATGTAATAGTTAATGAGACACTTTATCGCAATTTCTCTTTCCTTATGCTGTGCCTCTGATTGTCCTGTAAGAAAATGCAGCAGGCACACATACTTTAATCCCTGGTGAGGATCCCCTTGTCTGTAAAATCAAAAATTAGTTAATGCAGTTTTGAAATCAAAGTACATTTATCCTGTAAAAATATCAGCATGCTTTTTGGATTAAAAAAAAATTACCAGACATTGCACACAAAACTTCTCAGCATGTCACCACTCCATTAAACTCTGTAACCTCTGCTCCAATTCCAGATGTCCACTCTGTATGCTGCGAAAAAAAATCCTATTTTAATCCGAGAGAAAAAGCAAACCCCCATGTTGTTCACCTATTGTTCTATCAAGTGTTCAAACCCTGATCCAGTTAACTCCAACACGAGATATATTTAAACAAGGTCTTTAATAAAATTAGTTTACATTAAGTTACCCTCTGTTTTTCTATTTTATCCAGTTTTTCCTAGTTTATGTCGTCGTTCTATTGTATTTAACATTCACTTTATTGTACTGCTTAAACTGTTTAAGCCTTTCCAGGAACCCAAAGGGGGCTGAGCTAACCGGCCTTGTGGAGTCTTTGTCCAGCAGATACGTTCTATCTGACACTTCGCCCATTAAATCTAATTTATGGTCCAGGCTTGTGTTTTGGGAGTAGACTGAACCAACATTTCAGAGAGTTCTTTGGGAGTTTTTTAAACAACCATTATCTAATTTATAACGCAGTCACATACCTCCCCTTTGGTCCTGCAAAAGAATCCTTCATCCAGGTCAATTAACGGTATCCCCTTTTCCATTTTGTGTAGTTTTTGCATCTTATCCTAATTTTCCCTCCATGGAACAAAAGTAATTTTGTTACAAAAACTTAACTGCAAGTGCTTATCTGTGTTGAATTATGAAAAACATTGCCTTATATCCTGAATTCAAATCAAAACATAATGCAATTTCATCATACCATAGATCTGCAAGAAGTCCTTCAAAAGTTGTGTAAGATGAGAGTACCCATTGAAATGATGACTGCAGACTGATGGCCTCAGTTGCACACAGCAAGTCTATTTTGTGAGAATACTGGATGTTCCAAGTTATTTACATACTGAGACAGAGTGGAACCTGAATAAAACACCTGGTAACATAGCAACTTCTGGTGAAAGGCTGGTTTATCATAGCAGGCAACAGTTATTTGTACAATAGAAAAATCTCAATACTTGTGAGTTATTAAAAAATAACCAAACAGATCCGTTCAACCTAAAACGTGTCCCAGTATCTTGTGTAAACACAGGATGTAGAAACCAGGGGACCGCTCTGCATTCCAGAGAAAGGGGCCCGCATAATAAACCTGTCTCCCCAGGACGTTCGCAACCCCCATAGTGTAAATTTATGACATGCAGCTGTTAACCAGAAAGACAACTCACAGAAACCTAAATGAGTGAGTGTACCATGTAAAAATATACCTACCTCAGTGGATTTTCTGCTCATAGAAGGTATGGTAAAATACACCTGCTGCTGTTTAATTATGAGCAATACGGTCCTGTGCACTGGAATACGCTCAATTCGGCTGCCTTAAGAAATGTTTTACCATCTTCTGATTCATTTGCCTGAGTGCTTAAAGATGGAAAGAAAGGAAAAATATGAGAACACATGTCATCCAACATCACATCCCATTACATTTGTTCAGTAGTATATGGCTAGAAATAACTGTCTGTGTTTTACCTTAAAGATGTTTGATACCAGTCCGTAGCTCCTGAGATGGACTCGGACTGACATGCAACAGACCAGGCAAACATGAGATCGGAGTTAAGACGTCATATTCAAGGCTTTCATGCATGACACTCCACATTTCTTCCCCAGTGTTGTAGGAGCTGATCGCTGAAATGTCTTTGCGAGCATCTCAGTGACAAAGTCCCCTTTTCACAACTCAGAGTCTGATGAAACAGGTGGCTCCAATGTGCGCAAAAAATTCAGTTACTTCCCTTGACAGCTTGGGATCTGTGCTGTTCATGAGCGCTGGCCACTTTTCCAGGGTGTGGAAACATTTTTCATGGATCATTATCCCCTTGCTGGGGTACTGACCTTCTGGATGTGAGGTCGTATTGGGACTTCATGCCAGGATTTGGTGACTCGATGCCAGGCTGACTTGCTGATGCGAAACAGTCTCTGGCCCAGTGTCCAGAGTGACCACAGTTAAAGCAGATGTCTGTAGATGTTCGAAAAGTTCTGACATGTCCACCTCGTCTATTCAGGCCTCTGCTCCTTCCCCCATGTCTACGCTGACCGCTACACTGCCATCCGGGTCCATGCGCAGGAACAACAAATCTGGAATCAAATGAAGAATAAAAAAGTGGAGGAGGCGCCCCCCCTCCTTTAATTAGAGACATTGCTTGGTGTAATCTGCCGCTTACTGTTACTCCCATCCTATATTGTTTTACAATAACTGTCATTTTACTAACTTTTAGTAATTAACAAACTCAAGTGTTGTGTTTCTCCCCACCTTTGAGTCAAAGGCAAATGGTGTATCAAATATAGTCCCAGCGAGCGTATCAGGAGATAAGTTCATCCGCTGAGACACTGAAGAGGACACGCTGTCGGACATTATTTCTCCAAATAATCCACCCATAATGGACAGAGTTGTTTCAGGATCCACACCTATTGTTAAGGTTTTGACAGGCGTAGGAACGTGCCAATCGCAGGTTTGGCAGGCAGCCACAAAGCTGCGACAGTCCTTCTCCAGGGTAGGCCACCAGAAGCGTTGCCGTAGAAGAAACAGCATCCGTGCCATCCCTGGGTGACAGGCAAACTTGCTGGCATGAGCCCATTGTAGCACTTGGGAACGGGCGCTGGCGGGGAAATATAAGTGATTCGGGGGGCCGTTGCCAGGGTCTGGTTCAGTGGACTGAGCACAGCGCACGAGGGACTCCACCTCCCAGACCACTGAGGCGATGAGACAGGTGGGGGGTAGGATGGGGTCCGAGGAATCTAGGGAAAGATCTGTGGAGTGGATGCGGGACAGGGCGTCGGGTTTTTGGTTCTTGGAACCGGGGCGGTAGGTGAGGGTGAAATTAAACCGGGAGAAGAATAGAGCCCAACGGGCTTGGCAGGGGTTGAGTCTTTTGGCAGCCTGGATGTAGGACAGGTTTTTGTGGTCAGTCCAAATGACAAAGGGTTGCTCGGCACCCTCCAGCCAGTGCCTCCACTTCTCCAAAGCCAGTTTAACAACCAGCAGCTCCCGGTCACCTATACTATAATTTCTCTCGGCCGGGGAGAGGCGGCGAGAGAAATACGCGCAGGGGTGTGTCTTCTTATCCACCGGGGAACGTTGGGACAATGTGGCTCCGACTCCGCAGTCCGAGGGCGTCAACCTCGACTATAAATTGGAGAGCTGGGTCGGGTGTAGCGAGCACGGGCGCGGAGGTAAACTTTTCCTTTAAGGTCTCAAAGGCAGCGTTAGCTTCCAGGGACCAGACAAACGGCACTGATGCAGAGGTGAGACGAGTGAGAGGGGCTGCTACCGAGCTGTAATTGCGGATGAACCGCCTATAAAAATTAGCGAACCCAAGGAAACGTTGCAGCTGTTTCACTGAGGATGGAGCGGGCCACTCCGCGACTGCGCGGATTTTCTCCGGGTCAGCCCGGAGACGGCCTTTCTCCACAATGAACCCAAGGAACGGCAGGGAAGAGGCGTGAAAAATACACTTCTCCACCTTGACAAAAAGACGGTTCTCCAGGAGGCGCTGGAGAACGAGGCGGACGTGTTCTCGGTGCTGGGTGAGGTCCTCGGAAAAAATAAGGATGTCGTCTAAATATACGAAAACAAAGCGGTGGAGAAAATCACGGAGGACATCGTTAACCAAACACTGGAACACGGCTGGGGGGGTTGGTCAGCCCAAAAGGCATGACCAGATATTCATAATGGCCCAGCGGTGTATTGAACGCAGTTTTCCACTCATCACCTTGGCGGATGCGCACGAGATGGTAGGCGTTCCGCAGGTCTAATTTGGTGAAGACAGTGGATTTAGCAAGGGAATCGAAGACTGAATCTATGAGAGGGAGAGGATATTTATTTTTTACAGTTATGGCGTTCAAACCGCGATAATCTATACACGGGCAGAGTGTCTTATCTTTCTTGGGCACGAAGAAGAAACCGGCAGCGAGCGTGAAGGATGAGGGACGGATTATGCCGGCGGCTAAAGAATCGTGAATATATTGCTCCATAGCCTCCCGTTCGGGGCGAGATAGGTTGTACAATCTCCCTGAGGGATAAGACGCTCCTGGGAGGAGGTCGATCGCGCAGTCATAGGGGCGGTGGGGGGGAAGCGAAAGTGCCAGGTCCTTGCTAAAAACCTGCAATAAATCATGATATTCCGGCGGTACGCCGGATAGATCCACGGGGAGCGGTGCCAAGGAAGCTGGGGAGCTCGGGGAGCGCGCGGAGAGCAAACAAGACGTGTGGCAGGCGGTGCTCCAATTACGGACCGCGCCGCTACTCCAATCAACATTGGGATTGTGCTTAACTAACCACGGAAGTCCCAGGACCAAGGGAGCGTTTGGAGAGGAGATTAGGTGGAATGAAGTTGTTTCGCGGTGATTCCCTGAGGTAACTAGCGTTAAGGCGGGGGTGCGGTGGGTGATCACGTAGGAGGGATTTCCATTTAAGCCGGAAGCGCGGAGAGGGGCGTCTAAGCGAACAAAGGGTATTGCGAGCTGACGGGCGACCTCTTGATCGAGAAAGCTCTTACCCGCACCGGAATCTATTAATGCGCCCAGCGGTTGGTCAATCCCCTTCCAGGAGATGGTAGCATTTAATAATTTTCGTGGAACCAGGGGAGATAAACGGCTCGCTCGAACCCCCACTGCTAAGGGCGAGCCTACTCTTTTTAGGCACTGCGGACAGGACCGTAAATAATGACCGGGATGGCCGCAGTATATACAGACTCCCTCCAGGAAGCGGCGCTCACGCTCGCGCGGTGACAGTTTGGCCCGACCCAGCTGCATGGGTTCCTCCGTGGAGGGACCAGGGCTCGGCATGGATCGTAACCCAGAACTGCGAGGAGGTGTAAGGCCGCTGGGAGAGCTTAAGACTGCAGGCCGAGGAAAAGTGAGACCAGAGGACTGTGCTGCTGGACGAGCAGAGGGAGTCGTGCGCGTTGCGCGCTCTCTGCCTCGCTCGCGCAAACAATTGTCAATCTGAGTGGCTTTCTTAACCAGCTCATTAAACTCTGTAGGCACGCCCTGAGCGGCTAGGTGATCTTCATCATCGCTCAGGCCTTAGAGGAAAAGATCTCGGAGAGACTTAGTGTTACAGGGCAATCGAACACCTGCCGAAGCTCGGTGGCAAACGCCGAGTAAGAGGAGAGGACTGGCGAGGAAACCTCGCTGACTGCCGCGTACCAGGCAAGTGCGTCGCCGCGGAGCAGTCCGGCGACGTAACACACCTTGGCCTCGTCGGTTTGAAAAGTGACAGGCTGTCTTTTAAACACCAGCTCGCACTGGACTAGGAACCCCTCGACCGTCGAATCGGTCAGGGACTGGATGTGATCTGCCTGCTGTTGGAGGCGCGCGCCCTGGGCCGCGACAGCGCAGGCGACCTCATGCGTGGAGGGAGGAGTCGAGGGCGGAGGGTCTGAGTGGGCTGGGTCCATGTTTGACTGGATCGTTCTGTTAAGGTTTTGACAGAATGGACCCACACGCAACCACTCAGAAAAAACGGTTTCTTTTAATTAGAGCAGTAAAGGGTTTAAGTACAGCGGGGAGTACGGTTCTCCAGGGGGGAGGGCGCAGGAACGTGGATGGAAAGCGCGGACCAGGGGGACTAACCCAGGCGACCCGGGAACGACTGACTCGAGACCCTGAGGAGGAGGGCACCGGCCGGCGAGCAACCAACTGGGAAGTGGATGGTGAGCCGCATTGGCAGCGTCCGGGAGGGGAGAATCGGTCGCGAGCCCAGCTGGCTGAAGATCAGCAAGGTGAGTGAACCTGAAAGGAAACACAGAAAAGGGATTAGTGCAAGGGAGAACCACCAGGGAAATATTTTGTCTGGACGCAGGGAGCTCTAGGAGAATCAGCGGCACCAGGATGAATGCAGCAGACGATCCAGTGATGAGTGGTGAGATTGACCGGGTTTTTATCTTGCGTGTGATGAAGATGATGAGTCTCAGGTGTGAAGGTGGCAGAAGGCGGTGGCTTGGCCGAGGATGGTTCCAGAACTCAGGGAAGAGGGGCGAGACATAGGGCCAAAGAAAATAACACAGAACATGCTGAGATAAACAGAAAGAAAACAGGACACTCACCCCTGCTGTGCTGCCACCGTAACACCTATGTGTTTGATCCATCCTACTGATTTTTATCCGGTAAATGTTGTGAGTCCCAGTCAAACTTAGGAAACTCTGCTAAAGTGTATAAAGAAAATGCTATGTAACTACATCTATCAAGGAAGTATAAAAAACACCAAAGTTACATTTTAAAACGGCTCTAAAATCAGTTTTGTGCCTTTGTTTAGAAAATTTTAAGTCAAATTCTGCCAGCCACTGTCGATCACCAGCAACTGATGTTGAAAAGTTTATTCACCAGAATTTACACATTATCAAATGAACAAAGAAAAAAGATTCCTCGGCCCCTAAATTACTGTGTAACAAGGGCATCTACATTTTGTGGGACTATGAAAATGTGGTTACATACAATGAATACTTTGGGGACCGTTCTGTGATTACCCCATAATATTTCCCGTTTCTACTAATTCCTGCCAATCTGTAATATCAGTATCTATAATAAAATGATGCAAGCCACGAACATTTGTCATAGATTCCTCAATTGTAGCTGCTTCATTTGAGGATGACTTCAAAACGGATTCATGACTAAATGCAGTGTTAACAAAATCTGTCATATCAGCCGCAATATCCTTTTGCCCACACTATTAAGGTACAGTTTTACCTTAACTTATAACTCTTTTTTTGTTGTACTTACTCGTGCTTTTCCCAGGCCTGCAAATGAGCAAAAGCTGATAGGGTTTACTACTCTCTATTAATCAGCTAGATTGAAGTCTGAAGGATTTTATCTATTTATTTATTATTACTAGGGCTATCAAACAATGAAAACCTTTTAATCACATTTTAATCGCAAATTATATTTTGTCTGAAAGTGTATACATTCATTAGGCATTTTAAAATGCTATTTTGCAATAGATAACACTATAGAATTACACTCTTACAGAAGGCCTCTTCCCTTTTTTTGTTTTTTCCCAATTTATAATGCCTCAAACAGATGTTTAATGTTCTCCCAAATTTTCAACAACTTTTCCAAACTTCTAACCTCTTTCTAACTTTTAGGCTACAGTTTAAAATAAAAATTTTCTCCAAAACTCACCAAGATGCAGCCGGCCGTGCGCTTCCCAATGCAACTCAACCAATCAGCTTGCAGCCAATACCTCAAATGCTTTTCTGGATTGAAATTTCACCTGCACTTCAACAAACATCATTAATGCATCGACCTTTTTTCCAAAAATTTCCAAATTCCCCTTAGTTTTTTACTTAACCAGATGCACTCTGCTCCACAGCAATCCTCTTATCTTGGGGCCCACGCACGTGGGGAAATTGACACCTACAAACACCCAAGCAGAGATACACACAGAGACACCCACAGTTTGCAGATCCGCAGGCTCAATCAGTCTGTGTTTCTCATTCACACTCCATGGATCCCATTCACAACTGAGACAACATTGTTAAACATAATAGGACAAATAACATTTAAGACAGACAGCCTTGCGTGCGCAGAGGGTCGATTTTCAATACCCTTCCACTCGACGGAACAGAAACTTATTTTAATATCCTCCTCGTCTGACCGTCGTGCATCAAAATCCTATTCTGATGCTAGAAAACAATTCCATTGTTCTCCTGGGGCCCCTTTTAATCCATTTCTCTTTTATAACAGCTCACCATTTAAGGGTCTTGCTGTGCTAGCCTCAACTTAAAGATGTTATGTATTCTCGGCAGTTCCTATCCCCTGCTTCTTTTTGAGTGTCCCTAATTCTCAAGAGGTAGCGCATATATATATTAGGTAGCCCTAATATAACCAGTTTGACAGGCTGGTTTCAGTGTGGCCAATCCCCGGACATATTTTTTTTCGCGTTTATGCTATATCTTTTTTATTTTGTTTTATTTTATTTTACGACAGCCTCACCACTTACGGCTTCTCTGCTTTTATTGTCTTTTAAGTTTCTATGTTATTTTACGTTTTTCTGACATGGACATACACATAAATCCCATTTCATCATTTCTCGGTTTCAACATAAATTCCATTCAAACCTAGTTGTACTGTTCAGCTTCTGATAGTTTGAGAAGAGAGTATCTTAAACCACAGCACCACTTAATTTAGCCTACACATCTAACATTTTGCCAATGGAGAAAAATCTCCTTACTTTTTTCGGTCGACCTGTGGTGCTGCCGAAAAGTTCTCTTTTTGTGTCCAATTTTTTGGGTTTACCGGCCTGCTGTTACATGTCTATTGAAACCCATCTTATCCCGGTTCCAGATTTGACCGCAAGTGAGAAAACATTAATCAAGAGGTAGAACAGTTTAAAAGCACATTTAATTCATAGAAATTGAATATGGAGACAGAGTTTACATTACCAATCAAGATGATTTCACCGCGCGGTCGCAAAGTCTGTCTGATGTAGGTTTTGGACAAACACTCTTTTTATCAACTTTAAAACTCCTCCTGCTCGCTCAGGGGGAGATGACTGACCCCCTCTCCTTCTGACCCCCCGGGGGCAATAAAACTCCATGTTTATCTTACGCTGGAGCAGGGAAAGACAGACATCACTCTGCTTGACTAAGATATTTTCTTAACACTGTGCACGGTTATTCCACCAGGAGATATATTTTAGGATCTGCTGCTTCAAATCGAAAAAACCCAGCTTCCCGCTGGCTATGGTAATGAGGCCCTCCCACAGATTTCTTCCAGCCAATCAGATGACAACCGCTAAAAAGCGCATAGTGTATGAAAAATGTGTATAAAATTGCAATTCATACACTGAAAGCAGGGGCACTGTTTTATACACTGGAATACACAAAAACCATGTCACCTGATTTAAAAGGACTAATAAATAAAGTAAGAAAACAAGCTCTTCATTCACTGAAATCTATAAATCCATGGTCCAAATCATGCAAATACTGGCATAGCTCCTTTATGACTTGAGATTTCTGAGGAAAAATGTTGTTTAGAAGCTGAAAATTTAAAATACACTCCTTGACATTGGCATTGTCCCTGTAATACCCTTAGGTCCTTAACGCAAGTACGTATTCAGGTCAAATGGCAGGCTAAACCACATAGACGCGCGCACACACACACACACACACACACACACACACAACTAACTAACTTAACTGTATAATACTTCATGCTCTGGAAATCTCTGTATTTTATATTGGATATTTTCAACCCATCTATTGAATTTAGTGCACTAGTTGATATTTTCTTCATAAGAGGGACAGCAAGCACTGCACCCAAAATATGGCTTTTTTTTTGACCTGCTGTATATTAGCCAGTCCCTAACAATTTTTTCCCTTCCATTGCAGGAGGTAGAATATGTTAGATACTTTGGGAATTCACTGCCCTCTGAATCTGCTGGAGGTAACACAATCTTCCATCAGGTCATTTCCAGCACCCTTCCTACTCTAACGCTACACCAGCTGCTCACACTAATGGAATCACCCTTATGTGCATTATGATGTCCTAATTTTTTCTATTTTATCTAACATTTACCAATATGTACATACCTGTCAGGGTTTAGTTTTGATCTGGCTTTTTACTGTTAGTTTTCTGTTCTTCCTCCTCCTCTTCTCACTCAGCCTACCCTTCACTCCCTCTGCAGTCAGTCATACCTGTTGGTCATTAATTAGTCAGACTCACTCCACCTGCAACCCTCCCTACTTAAGCCTGCCTCTGTCTTCACCTCCCTGCCGGTCCGTCATCAGACTCCACTCACTCCTCGCCTGTCTACCTAGTTTGCTCCTGCTAGCTGTTTGTATCTTGCCTCTGTTTACCCTTGTTAGTCTCTGCCTGCCGCTGGATGTTACCTGTCTCACCTCTGAACTTTAAGTGAAGCTGCTGATCCTGCTATGGTTCTGGCCTGCAAGTATTCACCCTGCTGTGCTACTGATCTTGCTGTGACTCTGGCCTGCAAGTATTCACCCTGTCGTGCTGCTGGTTCTGCTGTTACTCTGGCCTGCAAGTCTTCACTCGTCAGTGCTGCTGGTTCTGCCGTTACTCTGGCCTGAAAGTCTTCACTCTGCCGTGTTGGTGGTCCAGCTTCCCAGTTCATGCCGCCACTCCGCTCCAGCTAGAACTCTCTCCGGGCCGTCAGGTCCTGCCTTCATCTACACCTCTGTTCCAGCCCCGGCCTGCCTCTCTGGTTTCATCTATCATTATCCATCTTCCTTTCAATAAACCCCTTAATTTCAGCTCTGTGTGTAGTTCTGAGTTCATTGAAGACAAATCGTGACAATACCCTTCTCTCTCCCCCTTTTTCTGAAACAAACTCCATTTACTGATAGTTTTGTTACAGTAACATCAACAGAGAACAGTAAAATGTCGTCAGGGAGAGTCAATTCAACTGCAAACGCTAATCTGTGTTTAAGTAATGAAAAACACTTCCACCATTTCCTGAATCCAAATCAAAACAATTTTCAATTTTATCATACCTTATATCTTCACACGGTCCCTCAAAGATAGCGTGAGATCAATATAACGTGACGACTGCAGCCTGTTAGTCTCTGTCACACGCAGCAGTTTGGCTTTGTGAGGATGCTCTAGTTGTGACCAGAGTAAATACTCGGTGTTGCTGTGGAAATAACACAGCCCAGGAAAGACATTTTCTGGCAATTTACAAGTTATCTATACTGGCCTTAAAACCATGTTGATGAAGATGTCTCAAAACTAGCAGGTCATTAACATACTAGGGCAGAGGACATGTCTGTAAGACATATTTTATAACCTGATTAAAAAAAACCTGGTAATATAGCAAATCCTGGTGGTCGTCTGGTATATTGTAACTGGCAACTTTTATATAAAAAATATCTCAACATCCTTCAGCTAAGGGGAGAAGGCATAACAGATTTGTCAAATCTATACATGTGTACCACTAATGTGAAGGCTCCAACTGGAAATTGCCACTTATGGATTAAACACAGAAATTGTAGATATTTTGTTTAAAAATAGAATTTTTAGCTCTAAGCTCATGTGTGCATTTCAAGCTGGGGCACAGAGTCGTAAAACTGCCACTGCAAGGAAGGCACGCTAATATTAACCCCCCTACTCTAGATTTATGGCTGCACTAGTTAACCCAGAGAGATGATTCAACAGTGACCTTAAATGTAACTGGAACACGTGAAAGTAATCCCACCACAGTGGATTTTCTGCTCATAGTTGTGATGGCAAAGTACACTTTCTGCTGCTTAATAACGATCAATACGTTCCTGGCCATAATAGAATGAAAACTCATGCTTAAAAAAAACTTATCAGTTACATCACAGACAATTTAATAGATATTAGTGTATTTTCAAAACAGCAAACCTGTATGCTGGTAGGTGCTCAACCAGTTGCCTGAAGGAAACGTTTAACCATTCCCCTGATCCATTTGCCTTGTGATCAAAACATCGAGAGAAAGTAAAACATCAGAAAACTTTTCATCCACATCACATATCATTATAGTTGTTCAGCAGTAGCAACCTCCACACGCTCGGGTGCCATATACATATTCCTAAAAGTGACTGTCTGTGTTTTACCTTAAAGATCATTGTTACCAGTCTGTGTGGTTCCTGTCATAGATCAGATTGGCATGTGGCAGATCAGGTGAAGACAGATAGGAACTTAGACTTTGCATTCAAGGCTTCCATGGCTGGAGCACTGAGAGAACACAAGGTGCAGGGGACTCTGTTCACAGTTCCCAATAGATGTCAGCAACCCTTCCTCCACGTGTTGCAATGGTAGATGCTGTTATTTCTCTGAAAAGCATCGCAGTGACATAGTCTTAGTCCACAATTCAGAATCTGATGGAATATGTGGCTCCGGTATGTGCTGAAAGTTCATGCAGTCATTTCCCTTGACAGCTCGGGATCTACAGTGCTCATGCTGTCTGGTCATCCTCAGGGGTGTGTAAATATTGTCCATAGAAAGAGTTATCCCCTTGCTGGGGGTACTGACCTTGTGGAGGTGAGGTCACGTTAGGATTTGGTGGCACCATGCCAGGATGACCTGCCGGTGGGGTCAGATGAGCTACACAGTCCCGTGCCCAATGTCCAGGGCAACCACAGTTGTAGCAGATGTCGATGGGTGCTCTAACAGATCCACCATATCAGCTCTAAACACGCAGTCCTATGCTCCATCCTCAAATCCACACTGACCACTACACTGCCATCTGCTTCCATGTTCAGGAACAACAGACCTGTAATTAAATGGAGGAGAGAAAACAGGAGGAGGCAAACCCCCTTCTTGAAATGAATTAAAACTGAGGTGACACTTTCAGTGTTGAAAGTCCAACTGCTGATACAATCACATGTTCTCTTTTTATTTTACTTACTTTCTGTTTTGTGTAACACTTACAATGTGCTTACAGTTAATTGGATAGACAATAGACCAGTACTAGGTTCAGCTACGGGAGTAGAGAAATGTAGAAGGGTATTAATGACGACAGACCAGGAAATAGTTTGAACTACCGGCTTAATTTTTTATCAAAAGAAAGAAGAACAGCAATATTACAACAGTTGAAATACGACGCACAATTAGATCCCAAAATAGTTCCCCTGTTTGAAATTTAAACCTAATGCCAGGTTTTAGAAGGGTTATTATTTTATTTTTCTAACCTAGTGTGACCAGCCGAGGGGTTGATCTTTTAGACAAGACGCACCAGAGCCCGGAGTAGTCTACAATGATTTATTAACCAATTTCATTAAAACATTTTTCTTTTAAAACATGGCCTCAGGCCCACTACTCAGCCCCTAGAAGGAAAAGGCATCAAAACCAGGACAAGGTAAATTACTCCCAAAAATGAAAACAAAACATGCAATGCAAAAAAATTAATTAATAAATCAAAACAAAGGAAAACAAACAAATTAGTAATTTAAATAATAATCAAACAAACGGCAAAGAAAAGAACACAACCACTGCAAACGATGGGACAAATTGTCGTTGTCCGACTTCTAATGTCGTTTCACGGGGCCAGAGGAGTCGCGCCCCGCTCGTTCGGCCAGCCCAAGCGTCAGCAGGCTCCGTCGGGAGCGGCCCAAACAAAACCGGCAAGACAAGACAGCAGAAGCGTCCAAGTGCGAATCCCAGATGTGGTGACACAGCCGACCAGGGAGGGAGCGGATCAGCAGGCGAGGGCTGGATGGAAGCCACTCGCCGCACCAACCTCCAACTGCAGCTGCCAACGGCAGCCGCGCAACGTATTCTGGATGAGTGGATCGAGCACACCAGCCACTCGGGGAGCCGACATACAGCAAAGGAAACAAGGCACACGCACCTCGCAGCAGACTGCTCAGCTTTAAAGCTATCTGCCCCGCCCACCAATCAATTGCTACACCTGGTGTGTGTGGTTGGGAGGGCGGAACACCATCCCACCACACTAGGTTATAGTTCTATTTTAGTTCCGATGAATACTGTTAATCTAGTTAATTTACAGTCTAATCAATTCTCTAATCTTTCAAATCTAATTTAGCTATTTAGAATTCTCTTTAAGGAAGTTAAGGTTTTAATTTCCTGTTTTAACCATTTCTTATTTCCATTTCTACCCAACAGACAATTTCACATTCTATACACAAAAGGGACATTGAATGGGTTTTTAGAAAAGAAAACAATAAAACACAATTCAACAAATTCAGCAAAAGGCTGAATAATTTGTGTTTAGATCAATGTCTCTTTCCTCTGATGGTCCTGCAGGGTTAATCCCGTTCCTCCGATTCCAATACTAATTCAGCAGGAAACATGGGCAGATCATACCAATTTGGGTGATTGGGATTGTCCAACGGAATGTGTGGCTCCTGCTAGACGGCAGTTACAGGGTTCCTGGGTTACGGCTCACCATCTTGTTTCTCTCTCTTCAGCAGAATCCAACTTGGAGATCGACTTGAAGTTCCCCGGTCATACCTCCAGCAAACCTCAAAAAGGCCTGGTTCAATATCCGACAAAGCATAACAAAAGTTATTTTAACTTCGCTTTGTGCCGAATAAAATAATAAACTCACCGATTTGGCGGCTGAATCTTGTAGGGGGGGGGGGGGGGGGTGGCATGCTTCACCCACACCAGCTCGTCCCTTACTTTCACAGTTTTCGAACATAAAACAACATAAAACCACTACTTTAGCTTTCCTTTACCTTACAATAACATAATTTACAGAAAATAAAATACACTTTTTTCAACTCACCAAGTCCAGTTCTTACAACGTGTACACGGTTGGTGAAAAATGTGGAAAGCTCCTCCTCCAACAATGGAAAAGTTTCCCCAACAACAGGTGCTTTTTAATTGTCTATTTTGTCTTAACTCTCTTTTTTCTCACAGCACAACTCTTAGCTCAATGCTCTCTCCGCTTCTCCCTTGCTCTCTCTGCTTCTTCTTTGAGCGCCAGAAAAAGTAGCAACTTCTTTGGCTTGAACAAGTCACATGGGCTGCACATCAATGTGACCCTTCAGAATAAGAGCGCTAACAAATTAAATCTCTGCTTTATACGGTTTTAAAGGTATACTATGCAACCGGGGTTGATTTTCCAGCGAGGCTCCCCCCAGAGGGCGAAAGTAAAAGTGCACTGTCGTAAAGATGCTCAGCTGTTCTGATTTCTCCGTCAAGCCAGGCGCGGTTGTTTTGAGCTTAGCAGACAGGCTAACGTAACGAAAAGTGGAAAAAACGGCAGTACAAACAATGACTAACACAGTGAAAGTATGAACATCCAACTTCCCGCAGCGTTATCTTGGCAAAAAGATTTTTAATTATTATTATTATTATTTTATGTTGGCGAGACGCTACCGCCGCCGCCTCGCCAAGCCGCCTCGCCAAGCCGCCTCGCCAAGCCGCCTCGCCAAGCCGCCTCGCCAAGCCGCCTCGCCAAGCCGCCTCGCCAAGCCGCCTCGCCAAGCCGCCTCGCCAAGCCGCGGCCGCCTCGCCAAGCCGCGGCCGCCGCCGCCTCGCCAGTTTTATTATTATTATTATTATTATTATTATTATTATTATTATTATTATTATTATTTTATGTTGGCGAGACGCTACCGCCACCGCCTCGCCAAGCCGCGGCCTCACCAAGCCGCAGCCGCCGCCAACGCCTCGCCGCCGCCGACATAACATTCACTAAATATAAGCCCTTTCATAAAGGATAACTACAAAATGCATAAATAGGGAATAAATAGGTCTTAATATAGGTAAAAAGAATATATAAAAATAACAATTGCAGGCATTGTAATGGCTGTATTTCATGTTATTTTCTTTTCTTTGTTAAAGGCATACTATGCAACATTTTTCAGTTAATTAATGTGCTCCATACCGTTTTGGATGATTAAATGAGTCATTTCAGGTCGAACAAAGGTTTTCTCGGCCGCCCTGGTGGTCTGTGGGGGAAATACCGCACTTGCAATTGCAAGAGCCCTCGTCCCGCACACAGTCGGTCTTGCTTTACGGCGAGAACTCCATATGTTTTTGCCCTGCTATTCACTATATGCACGCGTGAAAGCAACAACAAAGAATCGCGTGTTAACGTCAAATAAACACGCAAGCATATCGAGTTTTATCATTATTATTTTTTTTTTTTATGTTGGCGAGACGCTACCGATGTGAGTTGAATCTGTCTGCTGCAGCAGCGGTTTCCTTATTTTTGTGATGTTTTTCCACTTTTACCCGATGTATTGCAACATCAAACTCTAGAAAATTTCAATGGTGAAGTCCTCTGGAAATCCGAAATAATTGTTGATTATAGCAGCTGTGTGAGCGCAGTGCTTCTGCTAAGAAACAACACAGGATGTGACGTCAGGCCGTAATTACTGCCCATATTTGGGCACTAAATGCCGCCCCCAGTATCGGTGATTGCGACGACAATTTATGCCGCGCCGGCGTCACAGTGCATTCTAAATAACAGGTACTGGCTATTAATCTTAATTCTATGAAGGATGTTTATAATTTCGGGCTCTTTAAAAAATACTTTTGGTCTCCAAAAGGGGGGTGCGCGCGACCCCTGCGCCCCCGCCTGAATCCGCGCCAGTGTTAACCTGGGTTACATTTGCTTCCTGCAATTGCTATTTGTCTTGTTTTCTCTTCATCACCCCTTTTTGAGCCAATTAAAAATTATTTACTAAATGTTTTTTCCAGCGAGCATATTCACAATCAGGCATATCAGGATTTGGTGTCATCTGGCGTGTGGAACGTTTGAGCATCATTTTCAATATCATCTGCAGCAGAAGCGGGCACACAACATCCTAAAATGGCTTTAAAATCACTGAGGGCCAGTTTTGTGCCTTTAGTCAAATGATCTAATTCAGCCAGGCGCGATCTACTATAAGCTGCAATGCTGTGAAGTTTGTTCACCAGGAGTTGCACATTACCAAATGAATAAAAAACATATTTCTCTGGTCCTAAATTGTTTTGTAACAAGAGCATCTGCACTTTAGTGGGACTTTAGGAACGTGTCTACATATAATAAGTACTTTGGGATCTGTCCTTTAATTTTTCCTAATACCTTCAGTTCCTGCTAATTTCTGCGTCTCTGCAAATGTTAACTTCTGTATTAAAACGATTCAAACCAGTAAGATCTTTCATAAATTCCTCAACATCAGCTACTTTATCTCAGGATAACTTTAAAAATGATGCCTGACTAGATGCAGTGTTAACAAAATCTATCAAATCAGCAGCATTGTCCTTTTGCCAAGCATGAATAAGCGCCATTTTACCTCTTAACCGTTAACTTTTAGTTCTGCTGACTGGTGATTCCTGGACCTACAATCAGCAGAAGCTGTTAGTGGGCTGTTTCCTGCTTTCTTTGATCAGTCAGATTTAAGTCTGGTGTATTATTTGTAAACTAGGGCTGTCAAATAATGAAAAATGTAATCACAATTTAATCGCAAATTATGTTTTATTTCTGAAAGTGTAAAAGCTCATTTAGGCATTTTAATGTGCAATTTTGCAATGACTAGATTAGATTAGATTCAACTTTATTGTCATTACACAGGTACAGGTACAAGGCAACGAAATGCAGTTTAGGTCTAACCAGAAGTGCAATAGCAGCAAGTGCAGGATAAACAATGGTTCCGTAAGTACAGGACATGGATATGTACTGAATAAATATAGAGATGAATAGTATTATAAACAGAAGTTTACTGATAGATTTGTCCTATGAGTATAATATATAGATAACTAGTATTGTGAACTAAATTTACAGCTGGATATGTACCGAATATAATATTGTTATAAGAATTATTATTCTGAAGTCACTATGGCCTCACACCACTCGGACAGAGGAGGCCTGGAGACATGATGGCTGTGTATAAGATCCACTGTTTGCTGAGTGCAAGGCTGAATGCTGCGTAGAATGATTATTGTCTATGATAGACTGTCTTTGTTATGTCTCAAACCAAGGCCACGGTGCAGTATTAGGGGAATTCCGAAAAGCGAGGCAGGCAGAGACAGGGCAGACAGAGACTGCAGCGGAACCGTGCGGTGCGATTACTTACCATCTATGTGAATCTCTGCTCTGTTTCTCAATAAAAGTGCTGGAACATCATTACCACCGTCTCGTCATTTAGTAAAGATGGGAACTAAGTTACTATTGTCTAATATTCCACCCAAAACTCCCATAACAATTATACAGGTGGATATTACTACAAACAGAGTTTTACAGATATGTATATATAGATAACTAGTATTGTATGGAGTGAGGATCGTCTGATAGATAAATAGATATAAAAGGATATATATACATATACATACATTTATAAATACCCAAGTACAAAATACAAATATAAAAATGTGACATACAAATAAACAAATTTATATAAATAAACGTGTCTTTGTAAATATATTTTCGAAATTTGAAAATAAATATGCTTGACTTTGTATGTGGAATCTGCATTTGTGAATCTCCTTTTTGCTTTTATGTTGATGACGTAATTTTGAGACATTCCTACTGCACACCAATGTCCACAAATAAATGCCAATAGATTTGAATGCACAGACACCCTCCACTGAACAACCAGCAGATGTCAGTGCTGTGCAGCCACAGCTAGTCTGGCAGAGCCGAGATAAAGGCAAGCGCTAACCACGACATTCAGCTGAATCTGGAGTGGATGATGGATAGAGCCGGTGATCAAAAAGCACTACTTACAGTAGATGCTTGTCATCTTATCAGCGTCTGATAAGCATCCAACCAAAGTTTTGCTGACTGGACAAATAGAAGTGTTATTGGTTTGACAGTTTTAGTATAAATTATCAAATCCAAACACCAATTTAGTTTTACACCAATAGGAACAATAGACAGTCATTTAAAAACAACATAAAAAACACATTATATTCTGTTAACAATGCATTTATCTCGATATCCACTCAGGTACTATTTGTTTGACGTAGCACAGTAAAGGGAGCAGCCAACCACAGGGCTGCATTATAAAGCAAAAGTTGTTTTAACATGGCATTCAACCTAAGGCTAGCTTTCATGTTATTTGCTCTGAATTAACATGAAAGCTTACTGTAACATAGCAGTGCCTTTAACTGAAATCTTACATGTTCTATCGGCATATTAAGACATAGTTAGCTATTAATTTTTCACCGGGAAAGTTTAAAAACTCACCTGTGGAGTGCTGATGCTGTTAGCTGTGATATCACGTCTGTCTTCCTCAGCCAAACCGGCGCTCTCAGTTGTTTCGAGTGCGCCCCCTGCTGTCGGGAAGTCTGAACAACAACTCTTAATGCATCATGTGACTTTTGGCATAAATTTGCCTCAGAGGGTGTGGAATTCTTTCGTAGTCAAGCAGAGGCTGTTTTGTGCGAGCAGAGGCCGTTTTGTACCCGGGGACAACTTATAAATGATGTTTTGAGTGCAACATTTGGGGACATTTTGTAAAACAAGTTTTATATGTGTGTAACGTTTGAAGGCAGTTTGCAAAACAAGTTTTATTTGTGTGCAACACATTTTTTGTGTACAACATTTTGGCACGAAACTAACTCCATACACCCCCTTCCAGTACAAACTGGCAAGCTTCGTTCTGAACTTGATTGTCTCCATATGAAACTGAATGGGCAGGCAGAGACTGAGATGGATGATCCATAGTTGATTCCTCCATCTCTGAGAAACCAACCCAGGGATTTAAAGGTATACTATGCAACCGGGGTTGATTTTCCAGCGAGGCTCCCCCCAGAGGGCGAAAGTAAAAGTGCACTGTCATAAAGATGCTCAGCTGTTCTGGTTTCTCCGTCAAGCCAGGCGCGGTTGTTTTGAGCTTAGCAGACGAACGCAACGAAAAGTCGAAAAAACGGCAGTACAAACAATGACTAACACAGTGAAAGTATGAACATCAGGCTTCCCGCAGCGCTATCTTGGCGAGGCGGCCGCCAGCGTCTCGCCAACATTATAACAAATAAAAATAAAAAAAATAATAATAATAATAAAACTTGATATGCTTGCATGTTTATTTGACGTTAACACGCGGTTCTTTGTTGTTGCTTTCGCGCGTGCATATAGTGAATGGCAGGGCAAAAACACATGGCGTTCTCGCCGTAAAGCAAGACCGACTCTCGCGGCCTTGCATGAGACTTCTGAGCCTGTGGGTGCGGGCCGAGGGCTCTTGCAATTGCAAGTACGGTATTTCCCCCACAGACCACCGGGTGGCCGAGAAAACCTTTGTTCGACCTGAAATGACTCATTTAATCATCCAAAACGGTATGGAACACATTTATTAACTGAAAAATGTTGCATAGTATGCCTTTAAAGGTCCATCATGATCCATCATGATCCACATCCAAAGAAGCGTCGACTTTACAATGCCACTGCACTATAACTGTAACTATAACTGTAACAATAACTGTAATAACTAATGTGCAATAACTAAGATGCTATTACTATTTAATACATTGTGCCATAACTACTGTGCAATTCTATTTAGTACACTGTGCAATAATCTGTGCAATAATACTGTTAAATAATCCTGCTTAATAAGCTGTACAGATATCTCACTAACTCACTGTTGTTATTACATGGTACCACTTAATGTAAAATGTCATTCCATTTGTATATGTCACCTAAGTGTACATAAGTCACCCTAAATATCTGCTTTATTTTCCCTGTACTTTTTTTTTGATACACTGTACATATGTGGACACACTGTATATACCTTATACCCCTTTCCTCCTTTTGGCACCTTCTTTTTGTTTATTAAGCGATGTGTGACAAGTAAATGTCTCCAATGTGAGATCAATAAAGCCTTATCTTATTTTATCTTATCTTACTGGTGGAGGTTATTTCAACTGATGCTGGGCTATGAGTGTTTTCGAAAACCCAGCTATTGTCCAATGTGTTCTGGTTTAATAAGGATTGAGCTTTGTCATGATGAACCACTTTAGCTCGTGACATTGGGCCCTTTTTGATGCAATAAACAAAGTCATCCAATTGTTCCAGTCACAAAACATGGACCCTCGTAGGAAGGGAGGAACTTCCATATTCTGTTTCTCACTGTCTTGGTGCCTTTAATCAGGAGCCAAACAACTTCTCCGACCTTGTACTGCAGTTCGTGCATGTTTTTATCGTACTGCCTGTTTGCTCGCTCAGAAGACGTACCCAGCCTATCCCTGGCCAGTTGATGGGAGAGTTGTAACCTCTTTTTCTGTTGCATGACAGAATGTGGAATGTTGGAACAACCATTGTCAGGGAGGGGAACAGCAACAAGATCGATAGGCTCGGTTATCTTTCGACCAAACAGCATCATATTAGGCGTGAATCCAATAGAGCTGTGTTTTGGGCCCGGTAAGCCATAAGTGCATATGGAAGCATCAGATCCCACTCCCAGTGGCATCGCTCTGCAGTGGTGGCTAGAATTTTCTACAAAGTAGCATTAAACCGTTCAACTTGGCCATCGGATTGGGGGCAAATTGCGGTAGTTTGTGTTTTTTCTATGCCCAACAGCTCACACATGCTCTGGAAAACAGTAGATTCAAAATTGGTGCCCTGGTCACTATGGAGTGAGTGTGGGGCTCCACATATGCAGACCCATTCAGACACAATCTTCTCCGCCACAGAGGGAGCTTGCTCGTCAGATAGGGGATAAGCTTCCACCCACTTACCGAAATAGTCCTGCAACACCAATATATAGCGGTTGTGTCTTTCAGTTTTATTTAAGGGTCTCATCAGGTCAACTGCTACCCTTTTCATGGGGGCACCAACCCGCACAGTTTCCATGGCTGCTTGGGGCGTTTTCCTTGGCTGGGCCTTGGCTGAACAGGTAATGCAGTTCCGGCACCACAGAGTAACATCATCTCTCATATTATACCAATAATATCTGCTTTTCAGGCGGAGTCCTCTCTGCCACAAAATGGCCACCTACGGGCCCATTGTGCAGTTGTTCCAATGCAGAGCTGTGATAAGAGAGTGGTAATACTATCTGCGGGTAGAAAACTTTGCCCTCACTGCAATAAAACTTCCTCAACATAATTCCATCTTTCCTGTAGTGTTTCTTCCACTGTGACCATAGAGCTTTGGTGGCTGGGCTACATGCTGCTACGCTAGCCCAAGCAGGACGACTTTCCCCTTTATCCATCCATTCCCAAACTGGTCCTGTATCGGGGTCATTCTTTTGGGCAGCAGCAAGCTGCTCGTTAGTCCAACCATGTGTTATGCCATAAGCTGGTTGAATATGCTTATTATTATTATTAATTATAATTTGGTATTATAATTTAAATAATAAATCATTCAACTCAAAATTCCGCTATAACAAATATAGTTCAAATGGTGGTGATGTTAGCTATAAGCTTATAAGTATTTATACCACTAATGTATTAGTTAATTTGCTGTTATGAACTCATTTATGCTGGAATAAATGATCAGGTCGGACTGTTAACCGACCAGGTTTATCCAGCAGGCTGTGAGAACCCCAATGTAACTGCAATTAGAGTTTAAATCCTTATTCCTTATCACCATCCAATGATATTGTCTCTGTATTAATGTCAGATGTTAACTCCAAAGGAGGTTAGCTCTGATTTCTGAATAACCATGTAACTGTGAATTGGACTGAACACAAAACAATGTCTATTCCGCAGTTGTTGGTTTTATTGAGCCAAAAGCAATTCCCTGTTACAGTAATTCTCTGATTCAAACAACTTTGGAATTCTTACTCATTACTAAACTAAAACATGCAAAATATATATGTGGAAATAAAGAACAAAACAAAAATAAACAATGGATTAAAATGAGCGGTTAGCAGATCTTAACTTAACTCAAAGTTGTTTAACACCGCCCTCGAAACACCGGCATTTCACGTATCAGCATTGATAGACAGAATAGCTTCGGGAATCTCACTGGACGCTTTGATGTCTTACACAAAGCTAGTTCAGCTAAGCTACCTACAGTTCAGATATACGTCACCCTCCCAAGATGGCTGCTACGATGACGTATGAGGGGAGGTCCTAATGACGTAACCACGCTTACGCTGATAGGATAATGCCTCGCTTCGAGAGGGGGCAGCTAACTGGGAGTTTAAAGCAAAGCCCGCGACTTGAGCTCGGACAAAGAAATTAAACTAATAAGAAGCGAAAAGAGAGAGAGGGGGGGAAGCAGGGAAGAAGATGGAAAGGAATGAAGCAGTAACCCACGGCGGGGTTCTTGATGGATCACAAATCAACACAGCAAATCAATTGTAAAATGCATGCACATACAAAGAAAATGTTCAGCAAAATAATTCCAACTTCGTCGTGGAATAAAAGCATTAACCAACACCTACAAAGTTCTACCGCCTGCCCAGGCACTTCTAAACACCCTGTTGGTGAGACAGAAATAAAAGGGGAAAACCCCCGTTACTTTGCCTCGGGGCTGGTCCGGAGCGCTCCGAGAAATGCGGCTTTCTGGACGCGTCTTGACGAGCGCAGTTTTCCGCAGGCTGCAGCGGGACGGGGGAGAAGCTCCTTCGTTTCTTCCTCCGGGTTCAGTCAGTCGCTTTGTTGGCCAGACAAAGCGGGGTCCTCTTCGATCACTGGGAGATATGGCGTCTCTCAGTCTTTTGATCAGAGGGAATTTAAAAGTACTTATTTAAGTCGACCTCCTGTTATAAAAGCAGGGAATAACCGTTGCGTCGAAAAATCTCGGTCCAGCGAGCAATCGAACACGTGGCGGGGAATCACCCCAACGGAATCAGCTGTGTGTGTGTCTCCTCGGTTTGGCTAAAAGCCAGGGAAGAAGGAAGATTTTCGTGTGTGATCGGCTTTTATAGCCATCACCATAGCAACCTTATCTTGATCGGCGGCCATTTTGCTGTGCTGCGTGATGGGAGTTGGTGGCCATTTTGACCACATTGCATCATGGGTAACGCAGTCCGTTACGTCCCGAATTGATGCCCGCTTTCTGTCACGTCTGAACTGGCACAACACATGGAACAGGTTAGGCTGTTTAAACCAGGTGAAACTCAAGTTTAACACGATTAAGACAATTTGTGCGCTAAAACAGAAGAGAGCAGTCCAAAAACAAGGCTGTGTGGAAACACTGCTTGCACCTTGTGGGGAGACCTAATTTGGTTCTTCTGACACCTAAATAAGTCATTTTGGCTGCTCTAATGCATGTGGGCTGTCAAAAAATGTAATGGTTATAATTCACTTCTCACACCTCAGAAAGGCAGAAATTGGAAGCCAAATATGCTCCAAAGGAACATTCTATGAGCCCGGTCATTAGAAACAGCAGCACACTGTTTAAACCCAGTGAAATTCAAATTTACCATGATTCAGACAATTTGTGCGCTAAAACAGAAGAGAGCAGTCCCAAAACTAGGGTGTGTGGAAACAATGCTTAAAACTTAAGGGGAGACCTAATTTAGTCCTTCTGACAACTAAATATGTCATTTTGGCTGCTTTAATGGAAGTGGGCTTTCAAAAAATGTAATGGTTATAATTCACTTCTCACACCTCAGAAAGGCAGAAATTGGAAGCCAAATATGCTGCAAGGGAACACTCTATTCTACTGGCTACAGTATTGCAATCTTCTCATTACATGTTTGACACTCACTGCTGCCTGTGTCATTCAATTCATGCACAAGATTACAGGAATCGTAGTGCTGATCGCAAACTGTATTTTGCGGTTGGGGTGAAATACAAAGTCTGTGGTTGTTCTCTACTCTGCCAAATGGAGCCCCCAGTGTTACCTTTGTAAGTCCAGAACAGGCTGGTGTCTATTTCGGCTCGTTTGCTGGTAACAAGCCCATAGGTTCTGCTCTGCTGGCGGTAAAACAAGGAGGAGGCAGATGAAAGCTTGTAGAACTTTATCCTTTTTTCTAAACTAACACACCCCATTGTTCTTCTTCTCCCCCACTCCTACTCGTTGCTCTCTACCCCCCCCCCCCCCCCTTAGTGAAAAGGCTGGGCCTGTAAAACTACTAAGATAAGATAAGATAGTCTTTATTGATCTCACAATGGAGAAATTCACTCGTCACATCGGCTAATACAAGAAGGTGCAGAAAACTGGAGAGATGTGCTCTCATTTTATGGGAGCGGTTAAAAGAAGAGCAGCAGCATTTTGGACCAGCTGCAGTGAAGCCACTAGAGTTTTGTTAAGCCCAGAGTACAGTTGAGTGCAGTAATCTAAGGTAGTTGTCATTAAATTATATATAAAAATCTTTTGTCAGCTATCTCAGTTTGAAAAAGCTGGACCAAACCATAGATTTTAACTGTGCATCAAAGTCAAGATTATTCTCAAGTCTTACACTCAGATCTGTAGTAGTATGTGTCAGATACTGACTTTAAGGTCCGAGGTCAATGAGATGTTAGAGACATCAATGGGCCTAAACAACATACACTTTGGTGACATCCATGATTTCTGTAATGCCTTTGTGAAATTTACTGTTGTAGCAACTATTTTCCTTTTTAGTGTTATAACAGTCTGACGTCTTCTGCCTAAAAAAGAAAGCTAAACACTGTTTTTTATAACTGACAGCAAAGGGATGGGGTAAAGAGAGAAGAGGAGGAGCCCAACAATGGAGCCTTGAGGCACTCTGCATGAGTGGGACTCTTTAATAAAATAAAAAAAGCAATTCTCCATTCTTAAAAAAAGGAGTGTAATAATACCAGCAATTACTACTTTATTATTTATACTTGTACATTTGGAGTCTGTTTCATTTGATCCATTCATGCGGGTCTATCTAGAAACAAAATTAATTTTCCAAGAATAAAGCAGACAGCTGGAATGGACTCAGGAAGGTGGAGTTTGGTTCCAGCAGAATTTCTGGAGATGAGCGACAATCAGAACAAATTTTATTTTCGTCAGAAATCTGGAAGGAACCACAGAGCCATTTACTTGGTGAAAAGGTGCAATATTGAGCATGAATGTTGTGAATGGAGTGATTCTCCTCATATTAGGCAGTCACAGGAGAACAGTTATGCGCTTTCTTTTCTGTTTTAACCCACTAGCTGAACAATAAAGAGTCGACACTCCTCTCCTCTACTTGGTTAAAAATGAGACAGAGTTTACTTGTTCCGCTCTTCCAGCGTCCAGTTGCCATGTCATCTGAAAATTAACATGATCTCACTCTTAATTTTCCATAAAAACTAAGAGGTCTGATGTTGTGTTTGGGTGTCACTTACGGTTGTAATGAACGTTATTTTTATTACTAGGAGGGTTAGCACAGCATTAACAGGGAAGATTATTGTTGATTTAATGGTGTTTGTATAATGTTAGGATTAAATTCAAGCTAATGGAAATAATGGCCACAGGAAGTGCCCCGACATGTCACTTCAATTCAATTCAATTCAATTCAATTTTATTTATATAGCGCCAAATCATGAAACATGTCATCTCAAGGCACTTTACAAAGTCAAGTTCAATCATATTATACAGATTGGGTCAGATTATACAGATTGGTCAAAAAATGTCCTATATAAGGAAACCAGTTGATTGCATCAAAGTCCCGACAAGCAGCATTCACTCCTGGGGAAGCGTAGAGCCACAGGAAGAGTCATCTGCATTGTACATGGCTTTGCTGCAATCCCTCATACTGAGCAAGCATGAAGCGACAGTGGGAAGAAAAACCACCCATTAACGGGAAGGAAAAACCTCCGGCAGAACCGGGCTCAGTATGAACGGTCATCTGCCTCGACCGACTGGGGTTACAGAAGACAGAACAGAGACACAACAAGAGAAACAAAAAAGCACAGAAGCACACATTGATCTAGTAATCTGTTCTACATTAGATGGTAGTAGCGGGTGAGCCGTCTTCTCTGGATGATGTCACAGTTAACAGAACGCCAGACCAGGTGTACCTACTATGAAGAAAAAGAGAGAGAGCAAAAAGTTAAAAGCTGAAATGACGACAGTCATTTCAATGTAATACAATGCAAAACTGGAGAACAGTAGACTGAAGAACAGTAGAAATCAGTAGAGTGAGAAAATTAGACCCTGATGTCCTCCAGCAGCCTAGGCCTATCACAGCACAACTATAGAGATAGCTCAGGGTATGAGCCACTCTAACTATAAGCTTTGTCAAAAAGGAAAGTTTTAACATTAGTCTTAAAAATAGATAGGGTGTCTGCCTCACGGACCAAAACTGGG
Source organism: Fundulus heteroclitus (assembly GCF_011125445.2). Taxonomy (NCBI): domain Eukaryota; kingdom Metazoa; phylum Chordata; class Actinopteri; order Cyprinodontiformes; family Fundulidae; genus Fundulus; species Fundulus heteroclitus. Next base: position 26,078,694 of record NC_046384.1, read on the forward strand.
AGTTGGTTCCACAGGAGAGGAGCCTGATAGCTAAAGGATCTGCCTCCCATTCTACTTTTAGAGACTCTCGGAACCACCAGCAGACCTGCAGTCTGAGAGCGAAGTGCTCTGTTAGGAACATATGGGGTAATCAGAGCTCTGGTATATGATGGAGCTTGATTAATAAGGGCTTTATACGTTAGAAGAAGAATTTTAAATTCTATTCTTGATTTAACAGGAAGCCAATGAAGGGAAGCTAAAATTGGAGAAATATGATCCCTCTTGTTGATTTTCATCAGAACTCTTGCTGCAGCATTTTGGATCAGCTGAAGGCTTTGAACTGCATTTTGTGGACTTCCTGATAGTAAAGAATTACAATAGTCCAGCCTTGAAGTAACAAATGCATGGACTAGTTTTTCAGCATCACTCCTGGACAGAATGTTTCTAATTTTGGCGATATTCCGGAGGTGAAAAAAGAAAACTCTGGAAACCTGTTTAATATGGGATTTAAATGACATGTCTTGGTCAAAAATAACACCAAGATTTTTTACTTTATTACCAGAGGCCAGGTTAATGCCACCCAGATTAAGTGATTGGTTAAGAAGTTTATTTTTTGAGGACTCTGGCCCAAAGATTAAAACTTCGGTCTTGTCAGAATTTAGATGCAGGAAATTTAAAGTCATCCAGCTTTTGATGTCATCAAGACATGACTGCAGTCGAAGTAATTGATTGGATTCATCAGGATTTATGGATAAATATAGCTGAGTATCATCAGCATAACAGTGGAAATTAATCCCATGCTGTCTGATAATTTTGCCTATCGGAAGCATATATATAGTAAAGAGAATTGGTCCATGTACTGAACCCTGTGGTACTCCACAGGTGACCCTAGAGTTTGAGGAAGATTTATTATTAACATGAACAAATTGGAATCTGTCTGACAGATAAGATTTAAACCACAGGGTTTGTAGTTATTAATTGGCCTGGGACTAATTAATAAATCAGACTGAAAGATGGTTGCCACTCCTCCTCCTCTTCCCACAGATCTGGGAATATGGAAATTTGAATAATTGGAGGGAGTTGACTCATTTATACTAACGTAGTCCTCTTGTAGCCAGGTTTCTGTGAGACAAAACAAATCAATCTGTTTATCAGAAATCAATTCGTTAACTAACAAAGTCTTTGGAGGGAGAGACCTTATATTTAATAGACCACATTTAATTGTTTTATTTTTAGGTTCAAGGTGAACCGTATTGATTTTTATTAGGTTTTTATGATTTGTTCCTTTTAGATAAGTTTTTGATCTGTTAAGTTTTGGCCGTGGGAAAGACACCGTCTCAATAGGATAATGGATGGGTAACAGTACAGAAGCTGCAGAGAGGTGTGTTAAACTACGGCTCTGCTTCCTGGTCTGGACCCTGGGTTGTCAGCATTTAGGAGAACTAATAAATCCGGCCAGATTTCTAGAAAGAAGAGCTGCACCATCCAAAGTAGGATGGATGCCGTCTCTCCGGATCAGACCAGGTTTTCCCCAGAAAGTTCTCCAGTTATCAATGTAGCCCACGTCGTTTTCAGACTTCCTGTCAATCATCCGCTTACAGCGCCCTCTATCTCCCTAAATTTTCAATTCAAGTCTTAATTATTTCCCGGAGAAATAATTACATTAAAAGAAATCAAGTGTCCTACAGGTTATTGATTTCTACAGAGCAAATCATTCTTTAAAATGTTATTTCACAGATTTGCATTGTGAATGAGTTGAACATACCAAATGTTGTTCTAAATTAGTTACAATAATTTAACCTCATTTCATATTCTTTAAGATGAACTTTGGCTTGCTAACTTAGATCTGCAGTGAACCAGGATTCACTAAATCATTCTGATAATGGTTCTCAACTATGTATTATATTTGTCTGTTTCTTTTGTGTGTACAAAGTTCCTTGGCTTCTGTCAATCTTAACTTTGCTTAGTAGTTTAGTTAAGTCTCCCTAGCCCTGTAGAGAGCATTTGTTGATTGGAATATGTGTTTAATTCAGATAAACGACATTCCATAGTAGTGTTCTCTGGATGTTCATTTATTTCTCTTTGAAATAAATTTTTGAACCTGAAGAGAAATTGTCACTCCTTTATTCCATATGTGAGCAGAGTTTGCTGTTTGCTGTTAAAAGATCGCTAGTGCTCGAATCCCTCCTTTCAACTATTGTCCTAATGTCAGCTGTTTGGGCGGCTATTCAGTGGACAATACCTGACAGATGGAAGGTTATTTAATAAGCATTACTTAAAACATGTACATAATGGCACAACACTGCAATGCAAAATCAATGATTAATCACCCTCCTTTAAAAGAGGATTTAAATTGTATCAACAGTGGCAGAGGTCTGTCATGAACAGGGACAGATGTACCCAGTATTCAACCAGACAAGCCAGAAATATGGTAAAGAAGGTTTATTTTAAGAAAAAGGTGCAGAATTGAGCTTCCAATTCTGACACCCTCACCTTCAAAGCTACAAAAAAACTATATTTATGATATGTATCGTTATTGCTAAAGAGGCAGAGGAATAACTGAACATCAGACACAGAGACAAGGAGAGAGGAGGGGCACTTAGATAAAGATGGAGAAGTAAGCAAGGAAGCCATAGTAGGGCTAAAGTTAGGCTAGGCTAGACTAGTGACCACTTACCAGGCCGACAAAAAAAACACAGTGTAAAACGCCACGTAAAATGCAGAAACAGAAAATGTGTTAGAAACAGAGAGATGTCACAGCAAAAAGAATTAGGATAAAGTCGCGAGAGTCTGGATCATCAAATCACAATCCACACCACACACAATATAGCAACAGAACACAATCATACGCCTTGCCCAATTGCAGTGAAGCTCGTGTTAATATTTTACTTATCATGATGGCCGTTATGGTAATGCCTCACAAATTCCTGTTGTGAAAATTTTATTGATGTATGTAACTCTGATCATATCTTGTCTGGATGCACCTGCATATTTCCCGTGTGAAAGAAGCTCTCATGCTCATAGATTCACTATTGTGTTTCCACATCCAAGGACACAGAGAGGAGTTGAGTTAGATAGGAACTGGATCGTACCAGTGGCTGCACTCCTCTGATGATAACTCCCACTTTCTTTGTTAACCCAGAATATATAAAAGTTAGTGTGTTCTTTTTCTCATTGCTCTGTTTCCTGACTGCGTTAGGGGACAGAGACATTCAAACGCTCATGCCTTTGAATTCAATAACTTAAAGACAAACGATGCATCATTTGTTTTCATGAGTGGTGTGCTCACCTAATTAAATTATTAATATCCATAACAATTTGGCGTTGTCGGCAGGATCCGACATGCCAGGAGGACTGCATGGTGAGGGATAAGGATGCTTGGCCAGCCTGAAGACCTATCTTCAGTCCACCTACATTGAAAAAAAGGGGAGTCCTGGAACCTGCCTGCAGCTCCTGGCTGATCGGATCCGAATCAAAGAAAATTCTGTCATGATTTCTGAGTGAGACACTGCTCTAAACCATTTTATTGTACATTGACCATCATCTCCTAATACTTGTTTAATTTTGCAGAGTTGGTGGAGTGGGAACATCAGCGCGAGGGCCTGACCCTGTCTGGAGAACAGGGCTGGTCTATTGGCAACAATAGGACCCGGTCTATTGGTAACAATAGGACCAAGCAAGACAAAGGGTTTTGCGGGTGGTTTTAGCATTTCTACACCTCATAAAGGAGAAAGCCAGGACGGGCAGACGTGCCGCCTGTGGTAAAAAAATGGGTTCCGGAACCTCAAAGGCCTCGGGGGTGTCTCCCCCTCCTCCAGACTCTCCAATACATAAAATTATGGGGGGAAAAGTGGAGATGATTGTGTTGAATGTGCTTTCATTTGGTAAGATAAGTTATAATAAGTTATTATAAGTTTATAAGTATAATAGATTTATAGGTCAGTTTATAAGATTATAAGTTATAAATCAGTCAAATAAGGTTAAACAGTTGATGGAGAGAGACTAGGTAAAAAGTAAAAATAATATATATCTATATATATAAATATATAACAAAAAACAGGGATCTAGATCTGCGGGAAAAATGAATAAAGTGCTGCAATGAATGCTAAAACTAAATTCTGAACTGAAACAGAGGGCAGGGGAAAATATTTTTCTGGTGACATGGTAACAGACATGACAATACTGGTTGTGCTGCTGATGACCCCTTGTTTAAAATTACATATAGACATGTGGTGCTTCACCCTCCTTTCCATATGCTGCATGGCAGGCGGAGCTGCAGGCCCTCCAGGTGGCTGACCCGGATCTGAACTCCTGTCCCCCTCCGAGAAGACATCAACCTGTTCAACAGTATGCGGACCGAGGCAAGGCTGGGAAATAAGGCGAGCTCAGCAAGCAGGGTGGCTCTGACGGAGCAGCGGGTGGAAAACTACGGGATGATCCCTCCCTCATCAGACCCAGTCACTCCCAAGGCAGAGCAGACACAAGAGTCATCTCAAAGCCAGAACTGGACTTTATTCGCACCTCTCTGTTTTTCACATGCCAGAGAAATGGGAAACAGCGAGTAAACCAAGGACAGATTCATCAATTCCCTATGCTGGAGGTGACAGGAGCGAATTAACCCCATGTTTAGACCAAGGACTGCAGCTGACATCCAGGCCAGCGATGCCCTCCTCCCTAATCCCAGAGAGGAAGGACAAAGGTTGCTGCAGAAAGTGAACTTTGTCTGGAGACTGGAGTCAAGTTTTGCATCTGGCTGATTCAAAGAAACGTGCTCTGCTCAGCAGTAATGTCATCAGTGGAGGAAAGAAAAAGAAGAGACACTGATCTGCACAAGGTTGCCGTAATCCTGTTTTCTGATGGATCTCAACGAGGAAGATTTAACCATCGTGGACATGGTCGTGCACGTCAGGGCATAGGTTGTGGACAGTGGTCTCGTTCTGATGCCATGTTGCAACTGTGGACAATTGGGACATTGGAAGAACGACTGCCCGCAGGGACCGCAGCAGCCTGGTGCCGGTAACTGACAGGTGGGGGATCGGACCCTGGATCCGGAGGCCAACCTCGTTGAGAAGGGACCTGCCAAGGGGCGTGAGGCTTCACACACACACACACACACCACTCCTGTGTTTGAATGCTGAAATGGTACCTGCTTCAACTGATCCACATAGTTTGCTCACAGAGGCCATCACACACTTAGATTGTGCCACAGCTGTTACAACAGGCACGCATCTCCACACAGAGACCCCTGCCTTTTAAAAAAAATGCCTTTAAAAATGTTTTCTATACTGGTAATAGGTGAAAAAATTTATTTTGTTGTTGAATCGGGTGAAACTCACTCTTATCTGCTAAATGTATCAAGTAACAGCCAAAGCTCAGTGGCTGTTATGTTTATTCTGTCTCAGATTCAGTTAGGAAAAGTTTTTCTGTTTCTTTTAAAGTGTTTCACTCCGCAGGGAGTGAAGCTGAAGCATTTTTTTTTTTTTTTTTTTGGTGTCTCGTCTGTGTCCTTTAAATCTTATGGATAGAGCTTTGATGTGTAGATTGGACATTATCATTTCAACCTCTGACGGACTGACGGTTCACACTCAGGACTTTGTCTCAGCAGTAAATGCTGTGACACCTGACAGTGACATAATGATTTAGATGACTTACATAGTATTTCCCTTGTGTCTGACGGACTTGACTTTGACTTGTGGAAACTTTCTCATTCAATACATTGATGATTTGTTAATCTGTACCGAATCAGCTAATCAATGCAGGATAGACATGTTGAAATAGCTTTAACATCTCTTTAAAAAAGGCCATAAAGTCTCAAAATCGAAATGCAGTTTGTGCAGGAGGAAGTCACATTTTGGGCCATGTTCTTTCACATAAAAGCAAAAAGTCACCTCAGCGGATCATAGTAGCTCTAAAAATCCTAAAACAAATCACAAAGAAACAATTTATTTCATTTCTGGGTATGACAGGTTACTGCAGAGCTCACATTTCAAACTACTCCAAGCTTGAATCTCCGTTGGCTGCTTTAATACATGGACAGGGACTAGCAGCTGCTGGTAGAATCACATGGATGTCTGAGGCAGAACTGGCTTTCTCTGCTCTGAAAGCAACCTTGTCCTCTGCACCGGTGCTGGCTTTGCCAAACTCTGACAAACCATTTATTTAAATGATGGATAAAAAAATCTGGTTTCATGCCATCTGTTTTGTTGCAATCTCATGGTGACAAATTGTGAGCTGTGGCCTATTATTCCAGTAAACTTCACGCTGTTGCAGCTGGTGTACCTGGTTGTTTGTGCACTATTGCTGCAGCTGAGAAAACAGTGTTAGCGTCACGTGACATTGTTGGCTACAACTCTCTGACAGTTTTTGTTCCACATTCTGTTTCTATCATCCTCCTGGAACAAAAGACTTCTTATTTATCAGCAGCAAGGTGGCTTAAACTTTCCTAAATTTTATTGGACATGCCTAACATCACTGTAAAACGATGCAGTATTTTAAACACAGCCACACTTCTGCCTACAGAGGAGGATGAGTAAAGTCATGACTGCGCAGCTGTCTTAAATGTTGTTTGTACCCCTCGTCCTGACTTACAAGACATCCCCTTGTCTAACACCGACTTCGTATTGTATGTTGAAGGCTCCTCCTCCCGTTCTGCTCCAGGTTAAAACTGAGATGGGTTTGCTGTGTTATGACTCAGGTGTTTTACGCTCAGGTCCTTTACAGCACTCCTATTCTGCTCAAACAGCTCAACTCATCGCCTTATGTGAGGCTTGTAAGTTGGTGGAAGGAAAAACTGTGGTATGGACACATGAATTGGATCATGCGTCCAGAGAGGCGATGCTGGATATGGTTGAAAAATATTGGTACACAAATGGGTTTTCAGTGGTAGCTGAAAAATTACTGCAAAAAAGTATTTGATCTTTGCTTCTTACAACCCGTCTAGGGTTCCTGCACAGCCACAAACTGCACATCCGCCTCTACAATTTCCATTCCAACATCTGATAATGGATTTCATTAAGCTGACACCTGTTGAATGAAATAAATATTGTCTACTGGTCGTGGACATGTTTTCCATGTATGTTGAAGCTTTTGCAATGAAACACGCAGACAGCAGTGCCGTCGCTAAAGCCTTATTAATGGAGATCTTTTACACGCTGAGGGGTCCAGGAGTTAATTTCCAGTGATAATGGGACATATTTAGTAAACAAATCTCTGCAGGAAATCAGCAAACTTCTGAGTTTCTAATTAATAATAATAATAATAATAATAATAATAATAATAATAATAATAATAATAATTGAACATTCTTGATCTCACAGTGGATAAATTCACTTCTGCATCTTAACCCATCCCCTTGGGGAGCAGTGGGCTGCCGCCGTGCGGCGCCTGGGGAGCAGGCTGGGGTTGGGGGTCTTGCTCAGGGACCCAGAGTGCAGGCTGTGGGGATCGAACCGGGTACTTGCATCCTTCTCTGGGTGCAGGCGCACTGCCCTAACCACTAGGCCACCACTCCACCTTAATTAAAAACATATTGTGCTTATCATCCAAATCAGGAGTAGCTGTAGAAAAGGAAAGGTTCACCATAAAAAGCAAACTGGCTAAATGTTGTGAAGAAACATTTATCTTGGCCAAAAGCTCTCCCCCTTGTTCTCTTGTACATGCTGATGAGAAATAGATTCAGAGCTAATCTAAGTCCTTTGAAATCCTTTTTGCGAGCACAGGGGAGGAGGACCCAATACTAACTTATCCACAATAATAACTGCTCATTTTAAATATTCAATGTTAGAATATTGTAAGGTTCTGTCACGTTCTTTTTCTCTTTCCCATCAGGGCGTGAGAGCTGCATTAACCCCAGTGGCTGATAAAATCCTGCACCAGTTCCAGCCAGGACAGTGGGTGCTGATCAGAGACACCAGAAGGAGCCACTGGAGAGACAAGCGTTGGACTGGTCCGTTCCAGATCCTGCTGGTGACCCACACTGCCATGAAGGTCCAAGGAAGGAACACCTGGATCCATGCCACACAGTGCAAAGTGTTCCAAGGAACACCACCTGAGCAGCATCCGGATCCAAACCCTCTGCCTACAGAGGGTTCCAACGACCGCCCACTGTGTCAGGCCGGGACCAGGGCAGCGTAACGCAAAAGTCAGCGGGATTTTTATTTAGTTTTTCGTTTCTGTTTATACAAAAAAACAGTACCAGAAGAAAGGACAATCGACTCAGCAGCCAAGATCACCATGCAGCGGTATTGAAGACTGAAGTTTTTAGGACTGGTGATTGGCATCACACTCATTTTTATCACTCCTGTGCTCACTAACCTGACAACAGCCAGCTGCATGTATCGCTCTGCCTAGCTCCACTCACATACATCTGGGACACGGCTCATTGAAAATGATTTCCCCAACCAAATTTTTGGTCTGGCCAATCAGGACGCAGGGCGGGTGTTTCATGGCTGTGACGTAGTGGAGAAGCCACCGTGAGATTCCAACAACAATGGCGGCTCGCATCGAGGAAGCAAGCGTTAGCATTGATGCTGCTATTTCCTCCGTGTTGTCCAATCTATCTGATATTGTTTCATTAAAAGAACATCAGAGAACGGCTCTGAAGGCTTTTGTTGGTGGAAACCATGTTTTCGCCCTTCTCCCGACCGGATTTGGCAAGTTTTGTTTTCCGGGGCGCGTACGCGGACGCGCCCCGGAGCGGTTAGCGGTTAGCGCTAACCATATTGGGAGGCCTATTAGTCCTCAACGCGGTCGGCCCGGGATCGACTCCGACCCGCGGCGCTTTGCCGCCTGTCTTCCCCCTCTTCCTGTCAGCTCACTGTCAATAAAAGGTGTGCCACTACAGTGTTTCCCGCATGGATTTGCTTATGCGAGGCGGACCGACTCGCGGAGCGGGGGGGGGGGGGGGGGGGGGGGGGGGGGGGTGGACGACACGTTTTCCGCGGCCGCCTCGCCAAGATAGTGCTGCGGGAAACCCTGCACTAGAGCCGCAAACACATAAAAAAAAAAAAAAAAGGTTTTTTTTTCCGGCGTCGGTCTCATCAGCGTCACGGGTTAGCTTCGGTGTGAGTGGTTGAAATAGCACGTTGATAAAGATGACAGACAAGTGGCTTATCCAATCATATGCAAGGAGTTTTGATAAGGCCCAGCCTTCAGTAAAGGCAATGCCTATGGCGGTGTCCCAGATGTATGTGAGTGGAGCTAGGCGGAGCGATACATACAGCTGGCTGTTGTCAGGTTAGTGCTCACTGGAGAAAAGGTACAACACGAACAATTTGTGACTAAACTGAGTAATCACACCAATCATACCCATCGGCTGACTCAAAGAGAGCCCCATCACTTCAGTGACTTTCATAATCATGCTCATAACATCTAGTGACAACTTATACATCAGACTGCACGGAAAACGAGAAATGACAGTTGTTATGCTTATCTTTGATTCTACATGCTCTTGACAACCAACCATTGTTGTTACCTGTTTCTGTTGACACTGCCTATATTCTAGCAACCTTTTTCCCTAGTCATCAATCTAACAGGTTGGTGGAGACCATTTTTAGTGAGTAATAAATTACACCATAAGACCGAAAGGATACTGAAGTTTTCTGATGTGACTAATTTAACTTCTGCCATAACAGAAACTCTTTACAGGTTTCAAAGTAGTAGAAATCCCATAAGCGATCCAGACATCTGTTTAGTGCAGTAAGAATCCGCACCTGATTTTCAGCACTCTAAAAAATAATGTAATGGGTTTACTTAAAAAGGTATGTTTACTTTTTGCATAGATCTTTTTAAGTTGTCCCAACTTCATTGTTTATTGAGTAATCGCTACTAGTCCAGCATAACAACACCAACTTAAATAGCCACATAAATACAAAGCTATCTCAAGTTGAATCTACTTGTTTTTTTGTATACATTACTGAATTGTCACATTGATTGTATGTGATTTATGTTCATGGCACAACAAAAAATTAAGTACAATGACCATGTGTTTTTTAATAAATATTCCTTAAAATTTTGTTATCTCATCATTCTTTTTTATGTTGTTGTAAATGTATACGTAAACATTTTTTACTCAAAAATGTCCATGCAAAAAGTAAACATATTAATTATAGTATATGCAACTAATTTTGCTCAAGTTGGGGGAAATAATAAACAAGAACCATATTTCACAATTAAAACAGTTTATTTTATGAACATTTTGTACAAATTAAGTGCAAATATCTTAATAACAGCACCTTCAAAAACCTGCCATTGATAATTCTCTCATTTCGGAGCTTTTTAACATTCATTTCCATTTTTTAATGATCTTTCTGTTGCAATTTTGGTCAATATTTTATGTGTTGGTGTGTATTTCTTTGCTGTATATGTAGTGTGTATGTAGTGTGTCACAGTAAGCAGTGTGTGCAGTATGTACAGTATGTTATGTGTGTATTTAGGGTTATTATGTGTTTACAGTGTAGTGTTAGCAGCTCTAAACAAGTTGAGTCAGTGACTTTAATCAACTGTCACTCTTACAAAACTGATGAACTATGCCCTTAATTTGGATGGATAACCATAAAGGCAAATTAACTTTCTGGATCAGCTGAAAACAATATTCCAGCTCTCAGACATGACTTGAATAACATGAACAGCAATCAGATGTGGGTTGAAAGACATTACACTGCATAAACTTGGAAAAGCAACTTGAACAGCAAGTCCATCATAGCACAAATGAGGTTACCATTTTTGATTTTCAGCTATGAGGCTCAAAGGGGTTTCCTTGCAGCTTTTGCCTTAGAGATGTGACTTTTGGGCTGCATTTCTGACTATCTAATCTAAGGAACATCTTCTGAAATACCTCAAAAGTGTACTTCAGCTCTTGTGGGTAGCTTAGATTGAGGGCATAGATGAGGCCCATCAGCAAAGCACAGGCCCTTGGCACATCTAACCCTTGCAGGACTTCTGTGCCCTCTATGATGACAGTTGTGCTTGCTGGATCAGATGCTGTAGTACCTTTGGTGATGAGGATCTTCATCACCCGACTATCAAGATCTCCAGTTTGGCTCTCAGGATCCTGAAAGCAAGAATATCAGAAACAAATATCAGTATCAGGATATCATTGAGCTGGCATACTCAATTCTCTACATAATTATTAACATAAAATGTCCTGTGATGTCCTGTTATCTATTGACTGCCAGTCAGAATTTCTGCGATGTAACCTATATGTACAAACAATGTCCTGTTGATGGTGCCCACCACCACAGCCGTGAATAACAGATTCTGGTTTTGCACTTGTTCCTTGTTTTAACATGGTGAAAGGCAAATGTATGGAAGAGTATTAGGGCCACTGGAAGACAAAATTCTGACATTTTTCTGTAAATAATTAAAACATGGAAGTACTCTCAATTTTTATATTTCTAGTGGCTGTAATACTTTTCTGTACAAATGTTGCAAAAGTTCCCTGGAAACATGAATATTTTTTATTAAGGACGTGCAAAGAAAAGTTAGGTACTAAAAGTTACTTTATCCCTTTTGATCACTAATGCTGAACAAGCAGCAGCGAAAAGAAACAAGGACAGGATAGGTAGAGACAGATACTGGTGAGAGATTCACAAAGACAGTATGAAAGGAAAGTTCCATTTCGCTTTAACTTCAAGGTGTTGAAAGGGGATTCACTTTCACCTACCACATATTCAAAAAGACTGTCCTCATTTTCCCCAAGGTAGACCACTAAGCAGCGAATGGCAACCTCTCTGCGAGTTTCAACTGTGTTGATCTGATGGAGAATTCAAAGAAAAAAGGTCAAGCAGGTGCTTTTTAAATATTTTTTACAAGAGTTAGTTTTTATTATCTCCTATTGTAAATACCATATCAAGCACCTTCAGAAGTTCCATGATATTCTGGATCTTATATTTGGCAGCCCCTCCTCTTGACATCACCAATGGCATCAATCTGGGTATACAATGGTCCAGATTTGCTATAAAAGTTGACTCCAGATTGGCAGTGGTAATTCTTTTATATTCTTCCTTGATCTGTGTGACACAAAATAAAGCAACATGGTAGAAGAGAATTAAGACGTCATGCTCCTGCCAAACTGCCTATTCTAAATACAACAAAATACAACAACATTAACCTGCTCAGGAAGAAATAGAGCAGGCCATCGTTCCTTCAAGTCACTGACAGATGGAGCCAAGGTGACAATTTCTTGTCTCCGAGTGGAAAAGGTCCTTTCCATTTTCTCACAGATGATGTGGGAATTATTTTTCTTCTTTACTTCACTTAGAAGATCCAGTCTTTGTTGCTCAAGGTTTTCTTTAGTTTCTCCAAGTGGATGAGGTGGCAGGTAGTTTGCCTCACCCTTCCGAGCTTTCTTCATGTTTTTTGCTGGCGTCTTCTCATTGGCTCGCTTTTTTTGGAGAGAGTTAACCTCAAGCTCAGGGCACCCAAGACCACTAAGTTTCGATCTGTAATTGCCCATTTTAAATTTCAGTCTTTGTTGCCATCCGTAACATCCATTGTAGGACCCTGGTTCTTTCAGGCAAGGGTGTTTTTGGATCAGTGCTTCTGCTACAGCAGCAAATTGTGCACTTGTAGGATAAGCAACATACTCAAAGATGCTTTCAGCTAATCTCTCAAGGATGTCTGGCAGGATGGCAGTAGAGCTGAGTGGAGATCCATCTTTATTGAAAGTTTCATTACCAGTTGCTAACACAAGCTCTGTGTCATTGCGGAAACGTGGTATTGGAAATTTGGAGGGCCAAGACTTTGAGCGCAAATTTCCATGCTCAGGTGATGACAGGATTATTGTATCATCAGATTCAGATGAAGCAGTACTGGCAGCCAGAGTGGAACTGCTGGCCGCAACTGTGTCGGATCTATCCAAGTCAGTTACAACGAATTGGATTGAGGAGAGATCAATAATATGGACAACCTTAATTGTGTCTTTATCTTTAAGATCTTTTGTTGATGCAAGAGTGAAGAATTCTCTTCCAAAATCAACATCCATGTAATGTAAGGTAAACTTCCCTGCTTCCAATCTATATTTCTGTTGCACAATAGACTGTAACTCATCCACTGTCTCCGGTACTCCATAAGGCAGTTCAAGCTTGTCAATAATATGGTCTTGAACAATAACACGAAGTACAGCAGGTTTTCTCAGATGAAATGTTTGACCATCTGTAAGGAAAAAAAAGCATTATGTGACTCTAATATGGGACATAATATGTGAACGTTGCAACATCTTTATCCTAAAGTTTTGCTGGCATACATTTCACATTTTATGGAGGCATGATGTCAGCACAAATAACTTACCTGGAACATCAGAATCAGTAAAATCCATTTCCTCATATATTACATTCAGCAGTGGAAATATTTTCTGAAAATGTATAGCATAAAGAGAATAAAACAGCAATTACTTTCTTATCAACTGCATTGAATGGCCTTTGTAAAAATGTATCAGTTTAACAGTCCATTGTATGCCATTTACCACAATAAGAGTATGTACCTTTGGATTGCTTGTTTGCTGTGAAATCTGGCATCTTTAGCTATCACTAGATACCACAAAGACAATGTGAAAAAACTATGGCATGTAAATGAATCGCTTCAGAGTGACCATACGCTTCCCTGCAATAGTGTATGCAGCTAAAGGGAATATATCAGACAACTGAGCTGGCTCAAGAACTGTAACAGTTCGTGTACTCTCAAGCTCATAGCCGCCAAGGTGTTCAATGTACCAAGCATTTAAGCATTCCACAATAAATCCAGGTTTACCATCAACAACCACAATCTGAATCAGCTCTCCAAAATCAGGGAGGCCACTTGTTGAACCATTAGCTAAGATCATCCCAGTGGCATATCTAGTGCCACTGTAACACACTGTGTTAGCCAAGTGAATACAAGACTTATCAGGGTACTTGGCTTCCACTGCTACCTTGATGTCCTCTCTTAGCACAGTCAAATCTACCTCTGACAGATTGGTCACCTGTAATGAAGGCTGGACAACTTTTCTTTCATGTAGATGAAAGGCAATCATCATCTGATGCTTCACTGAGAGAGAGAGAAGAATGTTGCGGAAGGAGTGAGTATGTCTGACAACACGTTTAAAGAAACTATGTTTAGCTTCAAACCTCATTGTCCACAGTGACACAAGTGGTCCAAAAGCCTTTATCAACTGAGGATAATGTTCTATGTAATGATGCTTTGGAGTGAGTCTTTGACCAGGGAAGGTTTCACAGAATCTGGTTCGATGCTCTGATATCTTACTGTCCAAGAAACAAATAGTCTCATCTGTATGGACTGGGGCTACAACAAGTTCTACTATGTCCTTGAGGTTGAGAAGAACTTGCCATGTTGGGTCACTCACTGGTATCCTTGTGCCAATGATGAAAGGAAGGAGTCGCAGCAAAGCCCAATTTTCATGTGCATTCCCACCAACAGTTTTTTTAACAGCAAAATTAAGGGGTACTGGATGTGGTGCGTCCTTCTTATCTGTCCACTTATATGGAAACTCTCTGATCAATTTATTCAGCTCTGAGAGAGTGAAATATTTTTTCTTAATCAAGGTATCTAGGCACAATGCTACTTCTTTTGGTATGACACCTTCAAAAAGATCATGCAGCAAATCAGGGGGGTAGCCTGACAGAACATCAAAATACTTAAGTTTTTCTGTTAGTGGACATTGTCGCTTTACGCCACAGCTATGGTGTCCACACACCTGTGCAGTCTGAACATGCACTGTGTGTTCTTCTTTTGTCCAGGGAGGGAATTTCCCTGTTCGAACCTCACAATCTTGTAATTTGGAGCGTTCTCCAAGACACCATCTACAAAAATATGAACTTGAGAAACTCTCAACAAATCCACTGACAGAATGAGCTCCAAGGTTATCAGCAATGACAGAAAAGACAGTGCCTTTAACTTGTCTGCCAAGAGAGGGAATGTAAAGTCCAGTTTCCTCAAGACTACCTAGATCTTTGAGAAGTGGGTCCAACACAGCATTATATCCATATTGTTTTATGTCCTCAGCTTTGCATAGAATGGCTAAAAATATTGAGGTCAGTGAAGACCGGAACAATGGTGGAACATTTGCAAGAACCCAATAAACAGCAGTGATTTTGTGCTTTTTTCTCGATGTTCCAAGTGGATTGCACACTTCAAACTCATCCACATATAAATTGAGAGCTATTGCTAGATCATTTTCAGAGAATAATTTGTTAGCTTTAAAGTGGGTACCATCATGAAATGACGTGTACTGAGTTTCTGTGTTCTGTGCTTTTTTACCACTGTTTATTAGGAAATCCTGCATTTCCTTCTTCTTAAAAATCTCTGATAAAGACTTCAGAATGGGTACATACTGATAGCTTCTTCGCTCTCGGGCATTAAGCACATATTCAACCGGCTCCACAACAGAGAAATTCTCCTTAAAATACTCATTTCTCTTGTAGGCGGTAGACAGAGGACCATCACTGCTCAATGCTTGGCTTATGGGGTTGGATTTACAGAGTTCTGTTACAATGTCATTGATCACAGAATCATCAAGTTGACATTTATTCTTTGCAAAACAAGATTGCAAAATTTCTTTTATAATAGGGCCAGATGCAGAGCTAGAAATAAAGTTTAGCTCTTCAACCATCTCAGTAATACACTGTTTGGGCACATTAAATATGCTTTCCAATTTCAGAAAGAGGTGGGCAAGATTAGCTTCAATTATGTTGGGCAATTCTTTCCTCTCTTCATCATAACCCTCTCCACACTCAATATCTTCAATATCAGGATTATCCCCTGCATTAACTGGATTCACATGCCTGTGTACAACCTCAGCTTTGAAGTCATCCAGTGAGTGAGGAGTGTGTCTGCGTGTCCTGTGAGAGGCGAAAGTACCATAAATGTTCGTTTTGAAATCGCAATTTTCAAAAACACAGATGATAGTTTCATGTTTTTTTAAATGACGGCCAATATGCTTAAAGTACTCCCTCTCTGTGGTGATGGAGCTTAGGGTACAACATGGACATTTAAAAGACAAGACATCATTCACATTTGCTGTTTGATAAGATGCATGACTTCTTGTCATGTGTGATTTAAGGCTGGCCCATGTTTTGAAAGAACAATAGCATTCCCAATAGAGACAAGGCAGAAATTGCCCACAATGCACATGTCGTAGCCTGTAGTGTTTTAATAGCTCAGTCTTTCTGGGAGTTTCATATTTACACATTTTACAGCACCAGTTCATTGTGAACAGGAATCGGTGAAAACGTTCTAAATACTGCTAAACAATAAACCAGTAAAAATAAATCAATCTACAATCAATAGCAGTAGCTAGCGAGCTACTGAAATGGCTACCGGAAGGCTTACCTGGGCAACCACGTAGTCGGTTAATGGTCCTCCAGCAATAATTCTGATCCCGACAGAGAACTTGTCAGATGTTCCAAAGCACAAAAGATGAAATTCCAAAGCAGATAGTAGCTCAGTGCAAAGAAGACATGAGTGCGTCGACTTTCCAAACAGGCTGCACGTGGAGTCTCGTCTGCTGCTTGAGTGGCCTCACCCAGGTTTAAAAATATTATTTGAGCTGAAACAACTTAAAATTTGAGACAAGTTGAGCTGTTGCATTGTCATGCATTCAAATTACACAGGAAAATGAGTATGGCTATTTTCATATTTTTCAAGTTGGTTTACCTAGATTAATCAAGCTGGTTACTTAGTTTAACAAATAAATGCTGCATACTTAAATGTTTATATTAAAATTGTGTATTTATTTAAGCTGAATTTACTACCCCCATGCTTGATTTTTTAGAGTGAGGGAATGACAGTAGATTGTAAAGTAATCATACCTGCTTCATGTGCAATGACCCATAGAAATCACTCCTCCAAGTCATGTGTGGTTAGATCTGACCCTTATACAATTCCAGGATGTTCATTTCCGGCACGCTATGTTTTAACCCTTAATCTTACAGCTTTGCCAGATGGAAGTAAACTGCATGGTACAGGTAACTTAAAATTTTCCCAGCAGAGATGGATTTTCATGTCTTAAGAACATGGTTTGGATGTGTGGAATTAGATCATATTTGCATCTGCCTGCTGATTGGTCTGGAGAGTACTTTTTAGCTCATTTACTACCTGCCATTACTACGTATGATTAAATTTACCTGTTACTGGAACAGAAGGCAAGGCTTAAACAGCAAAAGCGATCTTGGGTACTTTATTTCCTCATTATGGTGTTACCAATGCAGCACACAGAACCAATGACTTGTCTGTTGAGTTAGAAAATCTCACTGCTTTAACTGAAAAAGGTTTCTCCTCTCTGACAAAGGTACAACAGGCTATCAGAAAAATGACCTTTCAAAACAGACTGGCTCTAGATTACCTACTAGTTGAGAAAGGTGGTGTTTGTCACATAATTGGGGAACAATGCTGCACTTTTATTCCTGATGTGTCTAACAACATGACCAATATCCATGATAAATTACAACAGTTGCTGACAATCCAGCAGGAAGAAAATACTGGTTCTTCCTGGGATCCTGTGTCTTGGCTCGTTTCTGGTGGTTGGACCTCCTGGTTAATAAAGATTGGAGGAATTATTTTTATTTTATTTTTGATTTTTCTTTCATGTTGTATTATTTCAATGGTTAAGAGAATGGTAATGAAAATGACTTATGCCACAATGCTGAAGATCAATAATGATGCAGACATGCTTTCTGTTTATACTGACCATAATTTGGAGAAGTATGATGTTTCTGAATTAAAAGATGATGACAGTACTGATGAAGATGGATTTTACATTACTTAAAATGCTATAATGATGTAATAACTCTAAGCCAGATGGGGAGTTGATACTGATGTTCAGCATTCTAGTATTTTAAAATTCAGTAAGATGTATGTTTTAACATTTTCTAATAATTTTTTTATTATTTTATTTTCTTTATCTTTCACTTTGCTTATGTTTTTTTTTTTTTTTTTTTTTTTTTTACACAATTTCCTTTTTTTACTATTACAGGCTCACAGTGTTTGAAAATTTTCTTTATTATGTGATGATTTCAGCATCAGAAGAGAGGATTGTTGTGAACATTTTATTGATTATTTATTTATGTAACTCTGATCATATCTTGTCTGGATGCACCTGCATATTTCCCGTGTGAAAGAAGCTCTCATGCTCATAGATTCACTATTGTGTTTCCACATCCAAGGACACAGAGAGGAGTTGAGTTAGATAGGAACTGGATTGTACCAGTGGCTGCACTCCTCTGACGATAACTCCCACTTTCTTTGTTAACCCAGAATGTATAAAAGTTAGTGTGTTCTTTTTCTCATTGCTCTGTTTCCTGACTGCATTAGAGGACAGAGACATTCAAACGCTCATGCCTTTGAATTAAATAACTTAAAGACAAACGATGCATCATTTGTTTTCATGAGTGGTGTGCTCTCTTAATTGATAATTATTAATATCCATAACACTCCCCTGACTGCATGTCACTGCTTAAAAACATTTAAATGGGCTTTGATAAAGAGTTGAATGGTTTCATAATAAAATATTTGCAAACATTGTTTTTATCTCAGTTGTTTACATTTATTTTGGATCTGGCCACAGTCAGGGTTGGTCACATTCTCCCCAGACTCAGTCTGCTGTCAGGGACCATATGGCAGCACTAGGGCTCTGAGTGCTTTGGAGGGGAAGGGCAGCCATGTCTCAAGGTGTCACAGGGGAGGGTGGTTTAAATTTAACCGCACCAAGGCAGATATCTGCAAAGCAAGTCCCCCGCCACTAGCTACCCTCACCACCCTCTGTGCTCACTGTCCTCCCACACAAATACACAGCCTGTCCTGACAGCCACCAGCCTCAGACATAATCACACTTGCAGCAGCAAGAGAAGCAGCACCTTTGGTTCTATTAGGAAACACAGTATCCCATCAGCCTGGATTGTACGATAGGATAAATGAGGGATGCCTTGCTGCATTCACACTGAGGATAACGCACTAAAGAAACCGAGCTGACAGGCTACAGGGAACCACTGCAGAGGCACAGCAGCACCAGGAGCTGACGCTTCGCTGTGAGAGGTAAGGCTGGATAATTGCTTGCAAAAGCAGGCTGGGTGTGTTTGAGTGCATCAGAAGATGAGTGTGTTTACAGACTCAGACCCCTTTTTTGTTTTCTATTGAAGCAAAAATGCAAATTTAAAATCATGCATGCCTTTGTGACAGTAAAGGATGTGAAGTCATTTTAACAGTCCAGCCTACATATTACTCATCAGTGCTTTTGAATTTTAGCCATGGTATTTCTGCAGGTTACTTAAAGATCATTTGAAGTTCAGTGGATTATGACAGTGGACTCTGAGAGATACCTATTCTCCATGTGCCAGCTTTTGTGTGCAGTTCTTACTTATTGGACATATATAAAGATTATCTTCCGATAAAATATGCTTATTTTGATAAAATATTTGTCTCTCATTTGTATTACTTTGTAGATTTCTTTTCAACATCTGTTGCAACTATCACTTCTATATTTTGGATGGGAATTTATTCTTATTCTTCCCTTTTTCTACAAAATAATTGCTGATCAAAGAAGAACATCACAATACTACGCTGGTGGGTACCTTTCAGAGTTTTCCACAATAGTATGCTGGATGCAGCCAGGGAATTTCCAAAGGGCAGCAAAGAGTAACTGGGTGCAATGAGGGCGACAGAGGGAGGTAGGAGGTCAGATTACCAGCCCTGCACTCGGATCTCAGTTTGGAAACACTCGGTGAGAGCAATAGACCAAAGTCAGATGTCAGGTCAAGGAAGTATTTTTCAACACGGCAGAGCTTAATTGTGAATATCTTTTTTGTATTAAAAATACCAAATTAGCACTTGCATAAACTGGGCCTGATGTGTATTAATTAGACTTCAAACATAATTTCAAAATACAGAGGTTGTCAAATTAACACTGCAATTTAGACTTGGTCATTCTTAACTCTAGCAAATAACTGAGCAATATGTGTGGTAGAATACTACATTTTGACCTGCTGATGATTACTAATTGCTATGTTGACATAAATACATTATTGTGTTCCTTTATTTAACCACATAGTGACAACTATACAATGTTTGAAACATCTTTATGCAATATGCTAGAAGTGGAAGAAAACAAACACTCCACCTCAAAGACTAAAGACACCATTACCATGATGAAGAATGTAGACGCATCAAAAACAACATTTGGCATCACAGGGTTAATGAAATAATCATCTAGATTAGGGGTGCCTATAACCCCAGTCCTGCAGGGCTATTAACCTGCAACTTTTTGATGCATTCATTTTCTAACACACCTGAATCAAATGATTGGCTCCTAGCCGTATCTATGAAAAGCTGGATGACTAAAGGCTGATGATGGATTTCAGTCATTTGATTCAGGGGTGTTAGAAAAGGAATGCATCTAAAAGTTGTGGAGTAGTAGCTTAGAATAGACCAGACTTGGGCACCCCTGATCTAGAGTTCTCTTTTTTCTTTGTAGTTGAAATTGATATTAAACATTTATGGCAATGAATTTGTCAGATTTCCCACTACCAAAAGCACAGGGATTGTATATGTAACAACACAAAAACAAACCAACACAAACCGCAACTGATCCACTGATCAGGACACAACACCCAAATACCTAAAAAATAAAACTTATGCATGCATATTTTATATAGTATATTAGATTATATGTTTGTTTGTTTTTTTGGTATTAAAACAGATTTTTGATGTTATTTCCTGTTACTTAAAAGGAGGGATTTTGTCGCAAAAATACCACAATATACCTGTAACAATGACAACTGATAACTAGAATCGTTCAACTTCTGAAGAAGTTGAAGAAGGCGCCCGCCTGGTGGTGGGCATAACCGTCAAAGGCAAAGCTTCCGAGTTCCTTGATCGTAGGCTCTCATCGCTTGGGGATTTTAAATCAAACCTTCTGAGTGAAAAGGATTTGTCTTCATCAAAACCTGCCGACCAGGAAAACTTTGCGTCTGCAGAGCTGCAAACTGCGTATTTCGATCTGAGACGCAGCTAATGAGCTAATTGCCGACTGCCGACAGTCAACATTTCCCATTCATTTGCTATGGTAGTCCTAAACCACTACTGACGTGATACACTTTTTGGCCACAAGCGTCATTTTGGGGGCGTTGTTTCCACCTCTGTTCTTAGAGCCGTTTTTAATAAAACGGTCCAAACAAAAGGTCGTAAAGTTTACATTTGTAACCTCTGCCTTACATAAACACTAGAATTAAAACTTAATAAATAAAAGTATAGACAATTATTTCAGTAACTCAATTCAGTAGGTGAAATACACTATATACAGGGGTTGGACAATGAAACTGAAACACCTCTCATTTTAGTGTGGGAGGTTTCATGGCTAAATTGGACCAGCCTGGTGGCCAATCTTCATTAATTGCATATTGAACCAATAAGAGCAGAGTGTGAAGGTCCAATTAGCAGGGTAAGAGCGCAGTTTTGCTTTAAATATTGCAATGCACACAACATTATGGGTGACATGGGTGAGTTCAAAGGGGGAAAAATTGTTGGTGCACATCTTGCTGGATATGTCAAAACTTTCTTCAACTGAATAAAAACAAAACTGAAGTAATAATATTTGGACCAATAGATGAGAGATCAAAGGTTAGCTCACAGCTTCAGTTGCTTCAGCTAGAAACCACTGATCAGGCCCGATGGACTCAGACCTGAACCTCCAAAAGCATTTACAGACAGTTACAGGGTCGGCTTTCTATCACCTGAGGAACATTTCCAGGATTAAAGGACTAATGTCTCAAAAGGATCTGGAAAAACTAATCTCTGTGTTTATATTTAGTAGAATTGATTACTACAACGGTGTTTTCACAGGTCTGCCTAAAAAGTGGATCAGACAGCTGCAGCTGATCCAGAACGCTGCTGCCCGCGTGAAGTGAAATGCACTATATACAGGGGTTGGACAATGAAACTGAAACACCTCTTATTTTATTGTGGGAGGCTGAATTGGACCAGCCTGGTGGCCAATCATCATTAATTGCACATTAAACCAATAAGAGCAGAGTGTGAAGGTCCCTTCACTAGCTCCCTGTATCTCTTAGAATAGACTTTAAAATACTTCTGTTAGTCTATAAATGACCACTGTTCAGGACTTGTATATGTCATTCCCAAGATGAATTGACTATGTATTGGCCGCAAAAGAAGGCCCTATACCAGGGGTGTCAAACTCATTTTGGATTAGGGGTCGCATTCAGCTTAATCTGATCTCAGGGGGGCCACACATGTAAACTCATTGCAAGATTAAATAGAACTAATAAATGTGGACTTGTTGTTGATTTTTATAATAAACAAATTTCCCTTTTACACAACATTATGAATAACCTCAGAGTTTAAGAAAAGTATTTGCAATTTCAACAATACTTTTACTCAGTTAAACATTAATTTAAGTGCATTATGCATAGGAATTGGTCACAGTGATTGTAAGATGTTGAAAACATTTATTCACAGTTTTTGGGACTTAAAAACACCGTCCTGCATGACAACATACATCAAACAGATAAAATATTAAGAAATTATTTAAAATCAATGTTCCACATCTGAAGCTCAGTGCTGCTGTTAGGGTTGAACTGCCATCCTTCCAGACTTCCATAGGCCATTGACAAATTTAATAAAAACTAACTTAAAATTATCCTTAAAAGACAAAATTTTGAAAAATCAAAGTGCTTATTTAACGCTTTGAGAACATATCTTGTGTTCGGCCACAAAATCAACAAAAATAGAACAATCTTTTAAGCTATAAGACCATTTTTAAGATGCCAATACATAGATTTTAAGCAGGCGTGTAGCCAAGCCACTGCATTTATACCATAATATAAAACCGACATAAAATAAACGACTCACCGTCGAGTGGTTGCAAGGAAAACACTCAATGGAATCCTTCGTCTGGGTTAATTGGACTAGATTCAACAATATCCTTCAGTAACTTAGGATAACCGGCAGCACTAGCTCTTACTAGCACTAGCAGCAAACAAGATGGAGGAGTTCACCTCTGACCCGGAATTGAAAGAGTACTGGTAGTTGTCGGCTCTGAATAATACACAGCGCCACTCGTGTACAATATAGGAACTGCATGTTTTCAATTGAACGAAGTACGTTTTTTTCAGTAATCATTGTTGAATGATGATAATGCATTTATCCGCACCCCTGCCCTACACCATACTAATAAATGATTGTGGTCTAAAACCAGGTGTTTCAGTTTCATTGTCCAACCCCTGCAGATGACTTATTTTCTAGCTTTGATCTCGTCATGAGGACATAATGCAGTGTTGTGCTGGCAGCCATCCCAACTAATAAAAATAAGATTTAAAGTTAAAATAGTACATTATAATAGTAAAATAAATACAATTATTGTTGTTTAAGGACAAGTTTGGTACCTGCATTAAGGATAATTTCAAAAGGTAATTTCAAAATGTCATTTCCAGACTAAAAAACATTTAAATAGATGTGATAATTCATTGAATATGACTGGATATTTAAACAGAAAATAATTCTAAAAATAATACTTATTTTAACCCAAAGGAAAATTAAATTTTGGGTAAAAATGTAATAGTCTGATATTGCCACAGCAGGTTTCAATCCTACAACCTCATGATTGGGGGTCAAACATTTAACCGACTGTACCAAAGACCAGCAGTATGCACAACTCTGAATTATGGAGAGGTCAACTGTGTTTAAGAGCTCCTAAACCATTTAATGTTGAGGCATGAGACTTTCAGAACTGTCCCGTCCGTGTTTTTAAATATATACAAGGCGTAGTCTCTGCAAAGGTGCAAACTCCGTATTTCGATCTGAGACGCAGCTAATGAGGTGATTTCCAACAGCCGACAGTCAAGGGCAAAACTTTGTGTCTGCACAGCTGCAAACTCTTGTGAGACGCTGCAGAGCTCCAAACTCCATATTGTGCCTGCTATGAGCTAATTGCCAACAGCCGACAGGAGAAGGTCTGCATCGAAGCAGTATGGAAAATTGGTGTTATTAAAACATGATTAAATACTTCAATGTAGCATGAAAAAATGAAATATGTGAATAAAAAAAGTTAAAGGCATGAGGTGAACTGTATTGATTTGAAAAATAGTTTTTTAAAGCCAAAGGGAAATGAAATATTGGGTGAAAGTGTAATTTTCTGAAATTGGTACAGCTTGGATTCATACCTCGGATCTTCTGATTGGCAGCTCGAGACCTAACCCACTCAACCAAACACCAATGCAATGCTCAGCCATGCATTATTGAGAGGTCAACAGTGTTGAAGAAGTGGTTTGAAGAAGTGGTTTTTGGTGAATTTTGTCACCACGGTAACTTTAAATGGCGTGAAGTACAAAAAGCATACTTCGCGGCGTCGAGACGCACGTTTTGATATATAGTTTGTGTGGGGGTAGACCCTACGGTTCGGGCTGTATTAACGGTGACGGATGATTAAAAAGGAATAAAGAAACCCCTTATTGGGTGCATAGTATAAGGCCTCCGCCATGCATTTTCAATGCATAGGCGGGCGCCTAATAATAAACCTCCTGCAACCCAACCCTTAGGGGGTTTGGTCACAAGTCTTCCTGCCCACATGCTTTGTGCTGTTTTAGTGCCCCTGTGGAAAAACACCTGTGGAGAAACACACAAATTTCAACAAGAAATGCAAAAATACAAAGGTAAAAATAATATATAATATATATATATATATATATATATATATATATATATATATATATATATATATATATATATATATATATTTTTTTTACATTTTTTCTTTCAGTACTCTGAGTCTCTTTCGGTTTTCCTCTTTTCCTGTAACAAGAGAGCGGCTCACTGCCCTGTGGTTGATCCGTAAATGACCACTTCTTCCGCCTCTTCTGTCGTCCTTGTAGCAAATGTCTCCTTTGTGCAATTTCTGTGAGTGAGCTTAAGCTCACTGAATCTCTCTACGGGTGTTATTATGACTGGTTGAGTAGAGGATTCACCGTTAGGCTCCCTTTCACGGCGTTGTGGTGTTATCCTGTAAAACCTGATGTTGAGAGCGCTGAGGTTCCTCAGTGGCTGCACACTGACTCCAATGATACCAGGTGTCGCCTTTTCCTTTGAGCCTGACTGCGTGCAAAGTGCATTCCACCATCTGGTATGGGCCGGTCCACCTCGGTTCAGACAACTTTCTTTTGATGACTTTCCAGAGTTCCCACTCTGGTTCTGCACTGGTCTTGGTGTTTCCTTTGGCACCCTGTGGTGGAACCTCATGGCTCTGCACTCTGGTCAGAGCACCCTAAATCACAACCCCCACCTCTGTCTTTCGTTGACCTCAGCACGCACTTAGCCGAGGTCTGGGGGTTGGTGGACCCTCCTTCACATTCCTTAGGAATCTCCAATATAGTCTGAAACTACACGACAATCTTTAGATGTCAAATTTCGTGTGCTACCTGTGAATCCCGGGAGGTTGACGTCACACCCCAGAAAAACTCCTTCCAGTCAGAGAATGCATCCTGTAATGAAATTAACTGAACAATCCAACAAGAAACAAACATCAAAACTTTACCCTATGTCAACTTAGTCTGCACAGATTTCAGCCAATTATTTTTTTCAGATACTAATTGATCTTTACCACCTGCCATTGTCCATCTTCATCCTGTCAGGAAAACTACGCCTAGAAACGTAATAGTTATTAAGACATTTTATCATAGTTTCTCTGTTCTCTCCTTTCACAGGCCTCTGGTCGTCCTGTAAAAGAATCCACGCGCACACACACAAACACTTTAAACCTCGGATGTGGATCACTGTGTCTGTGGAATCAAAAGTTAGTTAATTGTGGTTTGAAATCAAAGTACATTTTTTGTAACAATGTCCGAATCTTCTTTGGATTAAAGTGACCCCACATAGCACCACTTTACACAAGACATTGCTGTAACCTCTATAACCCCAGATGTTCTACTGTGGGTGCTTCAGAAAAGGTTCCTGTTTTAATCCTGGAGGAAACACCAACAGATCGTTTTACAGCAACCGTTCTACTCCAACACACCTCTGAAGCTGCTCTGCTCCACCTACACTGTTCTTGTAATCAATTCCTCTCTCAGTTCCTCTTCAATAGATACCATTCTCATATCAAAAATCATGCACCCTGTTTTTCTATTTTATCTAACATTTACTGATATGTACATCTCCCTTTTGGAATCAAAACTAGTTTTGTTCCAGACACATCAACAGAGAATAGCAAAAAGTCTTCAAAGAACCAATTCAACTGCATAGGCTAATCTGTGGTGAAGCAGGAAAAAACACTTCCTCGAATCCTGAATCCAAATCAAAACATTATTCAAGTTTATCATACCTGATATTTCATAAGGTCCCTCAAAGGTTGCTTGAGATCAATGTACCCACCATGTAGTTGTGACAGCAGCCATTTAGTCCCAAAACGATAACATGTCATTCATGCGCTGTAGTTTGGGTTTGTTAGAACGCTTTGCTTGTTATTGGAGGACACATTGGTTGTTCCTGCGGAAAATAACACAGCCCAGGAAAGACACGTTCCCTGGCAAATTGCAATTTTATATTTAATAACTTTAAATGTAACTGGAACACATGAAAGTATTCCCACCTCCATGGACCTTCTGCTGCTCAATGATGATCAGTACGATCCCGGCCATGGTAACATTTCAAACTCATGTTTGAAATAAACTTATCAGTTACATCACAGACAATTTAAAAGGTATTAGTATATTTTAAAACAACAAACCTGCACGCTGGTAGGAGCCCAATCAGTTGCCTGAAGGGAATGTTTAACCATGCCCCTACTTCTTTCTAGTGCTCAACATGGAGAGAAAGAGAAATATGTGAAATCGTTCATCCGACATCATATATTGTTATAAATTGTTCAGCAGTAGCAGCTGCCAAACGCTCAGGTGCCACATACATATTCCTAGAAATGACTGTCTGTGTTTTACCTTAAAGAATCTTGATACCAGTCTGTGTGGTTCCTGTCGTAGAACAGAGTGACGTGTGGCTGGTCAGGTGGGAGGAAGAGCAAGGACCCAGACGTTGCATCTTCCAAAGCTGGAGAGAACACCAGTTGTAGCAGGCTCTGTTCACAGTCCTCCATAGATGTCAGCAATTCTTTCTCCCCCTCAGGTCACAATGGCAGACACTGTCTCTTCTCTCAGTATCATGTTCAGTGACAGTCTTAGTCCACAACTCAAAGGCCCATATGTGACTCCAGTGTCCACCCAAAAGTTCATGCAGTCTTTTCCGCTGACAGCTCGGAGTCTGCAGTGCTCATGCAGCTGCTCAGGGATGTGTCATCAGAAGAGTTATCCCCTTGCTGGGGTACTGACCTTGTGGAGGTGAGGTCATGTTAGGATTTGGTTGCTCCATACCAGGCTGACCTGCTGGTGGGATGAAACAGCCCACAGTTGTTTAATATCCAGGACAATCACAGTTGTATATCGATGGGTGCTTTAACATGTCCACCATATCAGCTCCAAACACTCATCCGTCACGCCCTGGTTCAATACTCGACGCCACACTGACCACCAAACTGTGATCTGCTTCCACATTCAGCAACCAACAGACCTGTAAATATATAAAGAATAGAGAAAAGGAGGCAATAGGCAAGCCTCCTCCTTGGAGTTAATTAAACTGAAGTGACACCTTTAGAGTTGAAGATCCAACTGCTGAAACATCACATATTCACTTTTTCTTTTGTTCCCTGTAATTGCAATTTAAACAACAGATCTTGTAATATCTTTTTTTCTCTTCCTCTCCCCATCCTGAGCCACATTGGAAAATGATGTACCAAATGTTTTGTCCCAGCGAGCATAATCACAATCAGGCCTATAACGATTCAGTTTCATCAGCTGTAAAACTAAAGAGGGTACACCATTTACACTATTTCTATAAATAATTCCCTGCAGTTGTGGGTCCCAGTCAAATTTAACAACCACTGCTGGGGTGTTAAGGGAGAATGTTGTATAACTGTAAGAAAGAAATTACTAAAGAAAATAAAATTTTCTTCTGGCATGTGGAACGTTCGAGCATCATTTTCAATATCATGTTGCAACAGAAGAGGACCGTACAGCTGCAATACTAGGGATTCTATTTACCAGCAATATCATCTAATCAGAATCAGCAACAGAAAAACTTTAATCATCCTGTTTCAGTAATGAATAAGGAACCTATTTCTCTGTTCCTAAATTATTTTGTAACAAGAGCATCTGCACTTTAGTGGAACTTTAAGAATCTGTCTACACAGAATAAATGCTTTTGAGATCTGTCCTTTAAAATTTTTCCAAATCCTTTTTCGTTCCTGTTAATTTCTGCCTCTCTGCAAAGTTTAACTTCTGTAGTAAAACGATTTAAACCAGTAACATTCTTCATAAATTCTTAAACATCAGCAACTCCATCTGAGGATAACTGTTAAACTGATGCATGACTAGATCTAGGGCTGATAAAAATCTATCTAATCAACCGGGTTGTACTTTTACCAAACATCTTTAAGCTCCATTTTAACTTTTAACTTTTGGTTCTGCTAACTGGTGATTCCTAGACCTACAATTACCAGAAGTTGTTAGTGAGCTAATTCCTGCTTTCTTTAGATCAACCAGATTTAAGTCTAGTGTATTATATTCAAACTAGGGCTTTCAGACTATTAAAATTTTAATTTAAATTAATCTTGTATTTTATCTTGTTATTTCTGAAAGTATAAAAGCTCATTTGGGAATTTTAAAATGCACTTTTGCAATAAATGACACTAGTTAAAGTTATGCTTGTACAAATATATATATATATATATATATATATATATATATATATATATATATATATATATATATTTAAAACAATTGTCAGAATCGGAATGACAACATCCTGGTGCCATAAAGTTAAAAATTCTTGCCAATAATGAGCTAAATCGCAAATTTTAACGCCCTGATGTTTACACAATGTATAAACAAATGTGTAAATAAATAAATATTTCATGCTGAAATATTTTTTGACTCCTAAACAAAGATATAAGTTTTATTGTCCAATTATTATTATAATTATATATATATATATATATATATATATATATATATATATATATTAGGGCTGGGCAACGATTAAAATATTTAATCGCGATTAATCGCATTGTATTTACAAACTCCAAGAATGAATTCAAAAGTAGTGTAAAGAGCACTTTTATTTTAATGTTCTGCTGCCATATGAACAAAAGTGTTGTAACATTTGTAGCACTTATTTTATACTGGATATTTTCAACCCATCTATTGAATTTAGTGCACTAGTTGATCTTTTCTTCATAAGAGAACAGCAAGCACTGCAGCCAAAATATGGCCTTTTTTTACCTGCTGTATATTAGCCAGTCCCTAAGCTTGATGTATCATGAAACTGTTGACCTTTTGGGTTTTGTGGTTTTTATTTTATTATTACAATTAAATAATAATAATAATAATAATAATAATAATAATAATGTTATGTTCAGTGTTTTTTTCGCTAATCCACCTCATATATTTCAATCCTTATGTAATTTTGTCTGTGTTGTGTGCACCTGCCTGTTGCTTTAATCCTATAAATTTCCCCATCGTGGGATAAAAAAAGGATTAGCTAATGTTATCTTATCTTAAATAACACTTTTTAATATATGTACTGGGTTCTTTCAAGGTCTTAATTACATGTTATGTGTGGGCTCCAGTAACATCCATCCATCCATCCATCCATCCACTGATCTACCTGGATGTTCCCTGGAGGACTGAAACGCCTCAGTCAGAGATGTCTGTGGGTCTGTCGGGGCAATGAGAGAAGTTTCGTCTCCTCTCTCCGTTTCTGGGGCTCGACGTTTTCATGTTTTTTCACGTGCTTAGATAAATTTGTTGTGTTTCCACTGAAATGAACCGGCTTTTTACAAAACATACAGCTTGATTTCATTTACGGTATTAAAATAAAGCCAAACGGTGCTACTTCCCCTGTTCATGTTTTTTCGCTGCTGCGGTCTCTCTCAGCTGTTTGTGTATTAAGTTTGTGTGAGAGGTGAGCGGGCGGGCCAGGCTGAGCCTGCGTGCTGATTGGCTGGCGCCGCTGAGCCATGTACGAGAGGGGAGGGGGAGCGGGCGAGTGCTGCCGTGACAGCGCGCTGCAGTCAGCGCGCCTGCTGACTGACACTGACTGAAAGCATGTGAGCAACATGCGTTAATGCGCGATAAAATAAATATCGCCGTTAATAGTCTAATGAATTAACGCGAAATTAACGTGTTAACTTGCCCAGCCCTAATATATATATATATATATATATAGAGGGCTGCGCCCTGAGCAGTGACCAATCCTCGGCTGTTTTCAGCGAGATTGGCGCTGTAGATGTAGTAACAGATGACGCGCATGGTTGGTGGGTGTTTCTAATAATGTGTTGTTCCTGGGGGTGTCACCAGGAACCGTTAACTCTCCACCCAACACGTCCTCGCCATTAACATTCAGATGTTTATCATGGTCAGATTTGTTCATCATATCTATTGTCCTGTTTTAGGTCAAACTGTTCCTCTGAGGTTCGCCTCAGCTCAGCGTAACTGGATAACCACAAACGATTGTAACAGATGACGTGTTTAATTTGGCCGTCTGATATTTTGATGGTCTTCTAAATTCCTCTTTTGGCAGCAGTAAAATTCTTAGTCAAAAATCTCCCATGTTCTTCCAATATGCTGTTTGCCATTTTATTAATGTTCTAAATTTACATTATAAAAAGTCTCTAATCTGGTATTTTTACAGCTGTCATGAATCCATTGTGAAATACAAGCTTTGTGCATTAATAGTGTAACTGAATACTTTCCCCACGCCTCTGGTTAACTGTACTCCATAATTAGGCTCCCAAATAACACAAAAACAAAAACCTTTATCCCCAGTTTCAATCATTTGTAACAAGCCTGAGATATATTTATTTAAATCATGTTAATATCTACGTGTTTACTTTCAATTTGGGCTGTACAAACTTTTATATTATTAAATCGTCTGTCTTTTTCTCTTACAACCGTTTAGTTAAGCCTTTTCTGTTAAATAGAAGTCTCCAAAGTGCATTTGTTTTGAATGCTGCAGTCATTCAACGCAAATAAACACTTTTTGAAACAGTGGTTTCTAGTATTTTAATCTGGATTATTTTCCACAGACGAACAGAGCTTTTACACACCAATAACACATACAACAAGACAATTAGACGAACAAAACACACACACATGCCTCTCCTTTTAACAGTGTTTTTCACAGATCATGTTTGAAAAGTTTGTTTCACAGATCATGTTTGAAACTTGCCCCGCACCGCCGTGACTGCTCAATTTACCGGCTGTCCGGCGCCTTGCCTCCGCAGAGGCAAGACCTCACACCTGGCCGCTGGTCTGTCTTATTTTATCTCCTTACGTTTTACGGTTATTTTTAGCCATTTTCCTCCACTTGCCTAGAGAAGCATCTATCCGGTCCGTTACAAAATGTTTCCCCCGCGAAACGCTGCGCTTCATAAGTTCCGTTCCTTTTTCGTAAATCTCCTATACTCCAGCTGGTATTCAAACACAATGATCTCATTTCCACAGACACAATATGTTGTACAAGACAGACAGCTTGCACGTAGTCTCCTGCGAGACATCTCTCTTCTTTTTTTTTATACTTAACCCCCCTAGGGCCAAAACCAAAATTTTCAGAGCGGGCGGACGTAACGCGACCCTCCGTTCCGTACAGCCCCAATGTCTAGGTATGCGCGGCGGCGGGTGGATGCTCGCCACGGCCGGGCCGGCCCCCTTTAAAATCGGCGGGCCGGCCGGCCGGGTGCAGCACGGACCCCCACCCGCCTCGCCACCGCACACGCGGGCCACGCGGCGGCCCCCCAAAGAAAGCCCTTTTCCGTTCGCAGCGCAGGCTCCATTCACAGTGTGGCGCCTCGTGGCCCGTACGCCGGCGGGGGAGGGCCGTACAGCCCACGGCGGGCGGGAGGGGAAAAACGGGAAAGGTTGACGCATTGGCCAAGCCTGCGCGTCCGTCGAAGTAGCACGTTTTTGGGAGGGGCCAGGCGGCCGAAACGTGGACCGGCCGTACAGGACCCATATATATATATATATATATATATATATATATATATATATATATATATATATATATATATATATATATTTAAAACAATTGTCAGAATTGTAATGACAACATCCTGGTGCCATAAAGTTAAAAATTCTTGCCAATAATGAGCTAAATCGCAAATTTTAACGCCCTGATGTTTACACAATGTATAAACAAATGTGTAAATAAATAAATATTTCATGCTGAACCACACTTTTTCAAAACTACTCCAAGGCACTCCAAAGAATTAATTTAGCAGACTTGGTACTACTTGGACTTGGGACACATAATTTAGCCTATATTTCTAAGCTGAAAATGCAGATTCGATAAAAGGTTGTGCCTACCTCTTTTTGTTGTGGCCAGCCAGTGTGTCCCTTGTCCTTTCGTTCCAGTCTGGTGATGACCAATTCAGCCTGTCACCCCGAATCCCAGACCGAGCCCCCAAATGTTGAAGCCGTCTTGCTTCCCCGGGTTCGTTAATTCGTTGTGCAGGACTTTAAAATAATAACTCAGTCATGGACACAGATTTCCGTTTCACCTTCGCGAAGGGAGAGCAGGTGCGCCCACCGCATCTGCGGGCCGCGACTCTGACTCTGTCTCTCCCTCCGGTACAGGCTGGTTTTATTAAATTCAGAAAATAGATTATACATAATCAGCCGATGAATGACGCACACACCTTATCGCTATCTTACTCCCTAATAACTATCTTCTCTTGTTTTCTCCTGGTGCATGTGAACTGTAGTCACTGTTCCTTCCCACTGCCTAGGAACTGGCCTTGAAACTCTCTCCTGATACTTTTGCTTGTAAACAGCTCATTTAACCTTAATCTATTCACATTCTATTCTTCTGACAAACAGACACGGTCTCAAAGCAAATAAATTGCATATTAAAAGCATGTTATACCTTCATAAATGTGTACTTAAAAAAACGGATCAAAGTTAATACATTCCACACACCCTAAGCTTCACCAGGTGGAGGATGGATTAGAAGACCTGTGTGAACAGGCTTTACACTAATGGAAGGGATAAGATAAGAGGTAAGATTTGCCATTATACATACAAGGTATGTAATATGTGTCAGGATGCAGCTTGTAGGCGGCATGCTGAGCCTCCCTTCTTCTCTCTCTTCTCTGTGCAGCCTGATTGGTTTCACCTGTCAGGCTGCAATTATCACTGATGTGTTTCCACCTGTTGTCACCTCTTTATATACTCACCTCATTTTGTTCTCATTGCCGGTCCGTAGTGTTGTTCTCCTGCTCAGTTTCAGCCAGTAATCCTGTGTCAGCTCAGTTTTTGTTCAGTCAGCCAGAAGACTTTGCTTCAGTTTTGTTTTTTGTTCAGTCAGCCAGGAGACTTTTACTTCAGCTTTATTTTTGTTCAGTCACTGCCAGAGACTCTGCTTCAGCTCTGTTCCAGCCCAGCCTCAACCCAAGACACTGTTCCAGCTAAGTAACAGCCAGAGACTGCGTTCCAGCTCAGCCTGCAGTCTAGGGTTCCCCGGTTCCGGTGTTCCACTGTGGTCCCTGTCTCGGCTCCTGTGCTCCGTCCTGGTCTCAAGTTCTCATCTCCTGTGTTCCGTCCTGGTCTCAAGTTCTCAACTCCTGTTCTCAACTCTTGGTGAGCCATCCTGGTCTCAATTTCTCGACTCCTGTGTTCCGTCCTGGCCTCAAGTTCTCAACTCCTGTTCACGACTCCCGGGTTCCGTCCTGGTCTCAAGTCTTCCTCCCTGGTCTCAAGTCATCGGCTCCAGTGTTCCCTCCTGGTCAGACTCTCAGCACTACCCCTGTCGGCCAGCTTCTGCACCCTACATCTCCATCAGTTAAAAGACTCTGGTTTCTCTCGTCATCCATCACCCACACTGTTCAATAAACTCACTTTAAGAACTAGCTCTGTGTGTGTGTGTGTGTGCTGTGTCCAGGTTCATCCTAAGACAAATCATGACAATATGAAATTTCATAGATCAGATGGAGGGTTAGTCTGAGCCACTGCGACTGTGCATGCTGCCACTAATGGCCAACCTGACCAGCATGTCTTTTAGTGGGAGGGGAAACCGGAGCACCTAGAGGAAACCTACGCAGACACGGGGAGAAAATGACACCTCCACACAGAAAGGCTCCTGCCAAGCACAGGACTCAAACCTTGGACCTTCTTGCTGTGAGGCCAACACCTGGGCCACCGTCCTGCCCTGTGCCACCCTCACCAGATGAGGGTGGTGTCATCAGAAAAGAAATGTGTCCTCATTAAAAGCCTTGCTTTTTCTTAAAGAATGGGATGAAATGAGACTTGCAGAGTGGTAGAAGGAACCCCTTCAGTGGGGTGAACCAGACCAAACAGAGCCTTTTGGGCTTTAAGCATTAGGACCAGTAACTCCAGATCTAGTTTCTCCTCAGAGGACTGCAAACCACTCAGGGAAAAGCTTTCTATATACACAGAGACAGAAACACCAGTGTTGTCAGACATTAGACAGTCTCTATTTCTCACAGCTTAGCCTGCAGCCTTCTGCTGTCAAGCAAACCCAAAATAAATCCACTGAGATCAGTTTACCAGCAGTATGGCTACTGATAGATCAGGTGAAGTATGCTTTCGCAGAAGCCGCTCCTATGAGAGAAAGTGAGGACAAAAAAACATCAAAGGCTTGGGGACTGATTGGGACAGTAGCATGTGACCAATTTAACTTCTCCAGTGTTGAAAAGATAGTATCACTTTAACAGTGTTACTATCCTTTAGTAAGGACCCGCTGCCTCAGGAGAGCCCACAGCATCATCAGGGACCCCTACCACCCTGGCCATCACCTCTTCAAACACCTGCAATCATGGAGGCGTCTCAGGGCAATAAAGTCAAAAACTAAGACTACAAAACAGTTTCTACCCAAGTTCTGTTGTTGCCCTGAACAACACAATTTCATCCAAACCCTGACCATCACTTATTTATTTTCCTTAACATCCAGGTTGTGTCTGTCTCTATAACATTTGTTTTAGATATAAAACAAATGGATGTAACATCATCCAGGGAAGACAGATCACCCGCTATTACCATCTAATGTAGAACAGATTACTGGATCAATGTGTGCTTCTGTGCTTTTTGTCTGTCTTGTTGTGTCTCTGCTCTGTCTTCTGTATAACCCCCAGTCGGTCGAGGCAGATGACCGTTCATACTTAGCCCAGTTCTGCTGGAGGTTTTCCTTCCCGTTAATGGGGACTTTTTCTTTCCGCTGTCGCTCTATGCTTGCTCAATATGAGGGATTGCTGCAAAGCTGTGGACAATGCAGACGACTCCCCCTGTAGCTCTACGCTTCTCCAGGAGTGAATGCTGCTTGTCGGGACTTTGAAGCAATCAACTGGTTCCCTTATATAGGAAACTTTTGACCAATCTGTATAATATGATTGAATTTGACTTTGTAAAGTGCCTTGAGATTGCATGTTTCATGAATTGGTGCTATATAAATAAAATTGAATTGAATATACTTATTTATTATTTTTATTATTTATACTACCTTTAAGAGTTACTATTCTTTAAATTTTGTTGTGCTTTCTTGCACAATGAGAATAAAATATTTCTGATTCAGATTCTGAAACTACTTTCTTTACTTCCGGCGGCGCCCTGAGAGGTTGCGGCTGCATACAGCTCCTAATAACTTGCGGCAATTTCTACAAAATATGCCGCCTAACTCGCTACAAACTATCCATCGACCCGGTAGACCATTTCCAGCCACCAGCAACTGCTGGAGTTACGGTCATCTAGTGTTTTTGGACTCGTAACTACATCTACGCTCGATTGTTTACGTGGCTTCGGAGTGCTTCGGGCACAAGTCCCAGGGGCCCACGATGCAGCGGACTCGCCAAGCAGCACACGCTGGAGGAGAAGCAAGCAGAGCGGTATGATCAGCGGCACAATCGGTGGCAGAATCGCAGCTGCCAAGGCGGACTAACAGCTAGGCTAAAGACTAACCCCTACAGAACGCCGCTTCCTTCCATCCTGCTCTCCAACATCTGCTCACTGGACAACAAAATAGACCATTTAAAACTTAAACTCTCTGCAAAGAGGGAGTTTAGAGACTGCTGCGCTCTCATCCTGACGGAGGCATGGCTTACGTCATCGATCCCGGACAACGCTGTCAGCCTGGAGGGGCACGCTTCTTTCCGCGCCGACAGAAACAAAGAACTCAGCGGTGTAAAAATGCTGGAGTAGTCATAAGCTTTTGCTCTCCGGACATAGAGCTTCTGACTGTTAGCTGCAGACCCTTTTACCTGCCCAGAGAGTTTACTTTTGTTAACATCACAGCGGTTTACGTGCCTCCCAGCGCTATTACAAAAGAGCCTATGAGTGTTCTTTATCGAACTATCTCTGAGCTGCAATCTGCACACACGGAGGGTGTTTTCATCATTGCTGGGGATTTTAACCAGGCCAATATGAAAACTGTTCTCCCTCATTTCTACCAACACATGGATTTTGCTACTCAGGGAGAGAACACTCTAGACTTAGTTTACACAAATATAAAAGCCGGATTCAGAGCAGCCCCATGCCCCCACCTCGGCTCCTCAGACCACCTTTCTGTAATGCTAATTCCTGCATACAGGCCCCTGCTGATCAGAGCTAACGACTACCAGCCTGTTGATGACTACCAGCCTGTTGCACTGAATCCCGTCATGATGAAGTGCTTTGAAAGGCTGGTAAAGGAACACATCGCCTCCAGTCTCCCCCCAACACTCGACCCATTCCAGTTTGCCTACCGGTGGAACCGCTCCACTGAGGACGGCATCTCCTCCACTCTTCTCCTAAGCCTGGCACACCTGGAGGAGAAGAACACGCACATGCGGATGCTGTTGCTGGACTTCAGTTCAGCGTTCAACGCCATCATCCCACAGCATCTGGTGGTAAAACTGGAGCATCTGGGCTTCAGCACACCTCTTCAAAATTGGCTGCTAGACTTCCTCACCAACAGACCGCAGTCAGTCCGGGTCGGACAGAACACCTCTGATGTCATCACACTCAGCACGGGCTCCCCTCAGCGCTGCGTCCTAAGCCCCCTGCTGTTCACTCTTATGACACACGACTGTGTCCCTAGGTTCACCACCAATCACATGGTGAAGTTTGCAGATGAAGACAACGACCAGGACTACAGAGAGGAGGTGGAGCAGCTGGTGGGCTGGTGCAGAGACAACAGCCTGATCCTGAACGTGGAGGAGACGAAGGAGATCATCGCTGACTTCAGGAAGAACCGCCCTTGCCACGCTCCACTGCTCATCAATAGCTCAGCTGTGGAGGTGGTAAGCAGCACCAAATTCCTGGGGGTGCACATCACAGACAATCTCACCAGGTCTGTGAACACTGTGAATACTTCCTGTGGAGGATGAGGAGAGCTCACCTGCCCCCGCCCATCCTCAAGACCTTCTACAGAAGCACCATAGAGAGCATTCTGACCAGCTGCCTCTCTGTGTGGTGTGGAGGCTGCAGTGCCTCCGACTGGAAGAATGTGAGAAGAGTGGTGAGGACAGCAGACAGGATCATCGGGGCTCCTCTTCCCTCCATCAGACTGTTGAACTGCTGAAGTACAAAAGTGTACCACACTAGATTCGCTGATTTGCACATTTGCACATTTGCACATTGTATCGTATCCTGAAAAATTGATGCTGCACCTTAACCGGAAACGCACTGCAAAACTGTGTACAATGCAACTGTCTACTTTTAAATCACTGCTGCACCCTACTGCATATTTGTCTACATTTGGTTTACATTGTTTACATTTCAACTGCCTACTGTTCACTGCTGCACTTTATCCGGAAGCAAATTGAAATTTATCCTGTAAGTGACTGCGATTGATCACTGCACTTTATCCTGTACTGTAATTCACTGCTAGGTATCCTGTAGAGTTACTGCAATATTTCTGAGCTGTGTGAAAACGAAATTTCGTTCTGTATGCACTCTGTGTATACAAAATGACAATAAAGAAAGTCTAAGTCTAAGTCTAAGTCTAAGTCATTAAGGACATTTCATCCCAGCGCTACATGTCCCGAGTGTAACATCATCAGAGACCCCTCACATCCCCACCATGAACTGTTCTCCCTGCTGAACCTCTTCCCAGAGGTTCCGCAGCATCCGCTGCAGGTCCACCTCTTCCCGGAGGTTCTGCAGCATCCGCTGCAGGTCCACCAGGTTCTGCAACAGCTTATTGCCTGATGCCATCAGACTGTTGAACTGTTGAACTCTGAACTGGACTCTGCATCACATTTGCATCCTTATTTTGCATTACAAATGTTGCTGAACTTTCACTATTCATTTGCCTTTTTGCACCATTATGTTTTGCACATAAACAATGGCTGAACATTCTTCTGTATACTGTTTTTGCACACTGTTTTATTTCTCCTGTTGTGTACATTCTGATCACTGCTGCACTTTATATTGAAATGCTGCCTATTCCACCTGCAATCCCTTTACACTATCGTATGCTGTATGCAACAAAATTTCGTTCTGTATGCACTGTACATACAAATTGACAATAAAGTTGTCCAAGTCTAAGTCTACTGCTGTTTGTGGACTTCAGTTCTGCCTATAACACTGTTATTCACCATAAACTTGTCAACAAACTGATCGACCTGGGCATCCATCCAGATATGGTAAGCACACATCATCAAACCTCATCCTTTACAAGGACACCCCAGGGGTATGTTCTCAGGCCCATTCACTATTCAGTATTCGTGACTGCTCGCCTATTCACTCAAACAATCCTACAGTCAAGTTTGCTGATGACACCAATGTTGTTACTCTGATACTTGAGATAAGGTACAGAGTTCAGGAGTAGTTCACCAGTAGGTCTTCCCAAAGGGTCACAGACTTCTGACAATGACATGGTGGCATTGGGGCAACATGGAGCAGATGAGGATCTGTTGCTGGAGTGAATAGGAGATGTAGAACTGACACTGGAGTCAAGAGGCAGTGAGGAGCTTTCTATGGAGATCTGAGATGGTATGGACTAGACTTAAACTCTGCTCCATGCAGAGTTGAATTGGACTCAGAGGCGGCCTGCAATTCACACTTGCCCTCCCAATGACCAAGGAAGTGGGTCAAAAATCTGCTCAGCTGATATGGGGACATGTTACACTGTAGACCACCTCCCAGTGGAGGAATGACCAGTAAAACCTTATTTTACTCATAGAACAAAATACGTAAAAAATATGTACTCTAACAGAGGGAATAAAGTTATGACACCCTACTCTTAATAGCTATCCATACCAACTTTAGCTGAAATTACTTTTAAGAGATCCTACTTGTAGCCCTCCACATCTTTTCAAATTGCTAGTCGGTTGTGGCGGATGGCCTTGCACACTGAACAAGGTTCTGTTAGAGCAGGGGAATCATACACCAGTCCTCGAAGGCTATTTTAGATGTGTTCCTAGTCCAACACACCTG
Source organism: Fundulus heteroclitus (assembly GCF_011125445.2). Classification (NCBI taxonomy): domain Eukaryota; kingdom Metazoa; phylum Chordata; class Actinopteri; order Cyprinodontiformes; family Fundulidae; genus Fundulus; species Fundulus heteroclitus. Next base: position 26,118,140 of record NC_046384.1, read on the forward strand.
AATCAAATGGCTGAATTAGCTCCTCGGTATGCAGTCAAGATCTCCAGAGTCCTGCTAATAACCTGATTATTTGACTCAGGTTTGATGAGCCTGGGACAACTATAAAGGTTATAACAGTCCTCAGGGATTGGAGTTTGACATACGTATGCAAGAGGTTTCTTTCTGTTAAAGGAGAAGTCCGGTCAAAATCAGAATTCAAACCACTGAAAGTACTTTAAATATAAAACTACTACATACTGTGCAAAAAATTATAAGTTTATTTAATTATGAATAATTTTCATTTAATCATGTTTATGTGGCGGAATCCATCTTGGTCAAGAATAGTACTGTCACCTCCCATTTTTTGACGTCACTCGGCGGACCCGCAGTTGAGCAAGTTTCAACGCTCTGTTTGTCACGGCGCACTATTTTCCAACATGGTGACGACTGGTGCATGTTAGTTTAGTAATGAGTGATGAAGTACTTAATGACAGTGATGAGAGTTCCGTGGAGCTATCATCATCTGATAGCAATATGGATTTTTTTAGAAGAGTTTCTTGACAGAAACCGGACTTTTGACGGAATCCAGCGTACCTATTTCCAGTGCAATCTCAGTCGGGTCCTACAGTATATATGTATACACGTGTGTGTGTGTGTGTGTGTGTGTGTGTGTGTGTGTGTGTGTGTGTGTGTGTGTGCGCGCTCCGCCGCAGCACGGCTTTGCCGGCGCTGCAGCGGAGCGCGCACACACACACACAGCAGAGGAGAGATCGCTGAAGTGACTTAAGTTATATATTTGCCCTCTAGTAAATAGGGCAGGTGGTCATTATTGTATAAATATTAAAATATAAGAGCGTTCACATGCTGGGGCGGAGGGATACCACACACACACGGTATCCCTCCGCCCCTCTGCTCGGTGACCATCCCCGCAAATTCTAAATAAAAAATTCTAAAATAAAAAATAACTTACGGAAAATCCTCGCTCTCATGTCATGTTCAAAACATTCTTCTTCAAAATGGTCACTGCATATGACGTGTTTTCTCTCTGGCCAGAAGTTAGATGGCAAATCCGCTCTGTTCAAGTTGGCAATCCAACAAAGAGCCCGGTGGCTCATGAATCGGGAAGTTGAAATAAGCAATGTTTTTTCCACTTTTACCAGTTGTGTTGGAACATCCGATGGCCATGCATGTGGGCATTGTTGCTTCAGCAAAAGCTCTTGGGAATGTCAGTGGTGAAGTCCTCTGGAAATCCGAAAAAATTATTGATGATCGCAGCTGTGTAGAACGGCTCCTATTGACTGTTATGCCATAAGCTGGTTGAATATGCTTATTATTATTATTAATTATAATTTGGTATTATAATTTAAATAATAAATCATTCAACTCAAAATTCCGCTATAACAAATATAGTTCAAATGGTGGTGATGTTAGCTATAAGCTTGTAAGTATTTATACCACTAATGCATTAGTTAATTTGCTGTTATGAACTCATTTATGCTGGAATAAATGATCAGGTCGGACTGTTAACCGACGAGGTTTATCCAGCAGGCTGTGAGAACCCCAATGTAACTGCAATTAGAAATTAAATCCTTATTCCTTATCACCATCCAATGATATTGTCTCTGTATTAATATCAGATGTTAACTCCAAAGGAGGTTAGCTCTGAATTCTGAATACCCAGGCAACTGTGAATTGGACTGAACACAAAACAATGTCTATTCCGCAGTCGTTGGTTTTATTGAACCAAAAGCAATTCCCTGTTACAGTAATTCTCTGATTCAACAACTTTGGAATTCTTACTCATTACTAAACTAACATGCAAAATATATATGTGGAAATAAAGAACAAAACAAAAATAAACAATGGATTAAAATGAGCGGTTAGCAGATCTTAACTTAACTCACAGTTCAGATACACGTCACCCTCCCAAGATGGCTGCTACGATGACGTATGAGGGGAGGTCCTAATGACGTAACCACGCTTACGCTGATGGGATAATGCCTCGCTTCGAGAGGGCGCAGCTAACTGGGAGTTTAAAGCAAAGCCCGCGACTTGAGCTCGGACAAAGAGATTAAATTGATAAGAAGAAGCGAAAAGAGAAAGGGGGGGGAAGCAGGGAAAAAGATGAAAAGAAATGAAGCAGTAACCCACGGCGGGGTTCTTGATGGATCACAAATCAACACAGCAAAATCAATTGTAAAATGCATGCGCATACAAAGAAAATGTTCAGCAAAATAATTCCAACTTCGTCGTGGAATAAAAGCATTAACCAACACCTACAAAGTTCTAACGCCTGCCCAGGCACTTCTAAACACCCTGTTGGTGAGACAGAAATAAAAGGGGAGACCCCGTTACTTTGAGGTGCCTCGGGGCTGGTCCGGAGCGCTCCGAGTAGTGGCTTTCTGGACGCGTCTTGACGAGCGCAGTTGTCCGCAGGCTGCAGCGGGACGGGGAAAAAGCTCCTTCGTTTCTTCCTCCGGCTTCACAGTCGCTTTGTTGGCCAGACAAAGCGGGGTCCTCTTCGATCACTGGGAGATACGGCGTCTCTCAGTCTTTTGATCAGAGGGAATTTAAATGTACTTATTTTAGTCGACCTCCTGTTATGTAAAGCAGGGAATAACCGTTGCGTCGAAAACTCTCGGTCCAGCGAGGAACTCGAACACGTGGCGTGGGATTACCCCAACGGAAACAGCTGTGTGTGTCTTCTCGGGTTGGCTAAAAGCCAGGGAAGAAGGAAGATTGTCGTGTGTGATCGGGTTTTATAGCCATCACCATAGCAACCTTATCTTGATCGGCGGCCATTTTGCCGTGTTGCGTGATGGGAGTTGGTGGCCATTTTGACCACATGAGTTGGTGGCCATTTTGACCACATTGCATCATGGGTAACGCAGTCCGTTACGTCCCGAATTGATGCCGTCTTTTGTCACGTCTGAACTGGCACAACATACCCCTCTTTAGCTTTGAAGAGTGGGATGCTGGTCACAGTCTTTAAAGCTACAACCAAGTCCATTCTGGCGTGACGAAAATCTGTTGTGCATGAGTGGAACAACCTAATAGTCTTTCTAGTAGTCCATTGGGATTCATGCAGTTCAGTTCATCATCCAAGAGGAGGAAAAACAAAGCATTCATTGTGCCTGGGTCAGTGACCTAGCCTGGGCAGGACTAAGCTATAGCTAGTCATTTCTATTGGCTAATAAGGCAACAATAAAGTAAAAAAAAAGAAAGAAATGCAAACTTCACAATCACCATTGTCAATACATTCATTGGTCATCAGGTTTGAACTTTGAACCAAAGAAAGGAGAGAGGGAAAAAGGGAAAGGAAAGAGACAGCGGTTCGTAGTCTAATCCGCTTATGACCTTCAAGGAGCTGGTGCTACGAACCTGGGAGCGACAAAGGTGAGGGCGTCAATCCTGGTTTGCAACTGTTTGATCTGCTTGTATGCTGCATACGCCATCGCAGTAGTGATGGCCCATCCAAATACAAGGAGAACCACAATAATGGTCATAATGTGAGTGTCGGTCGACTCTGTAGCTCTGGGGAAGCGAAGCAGAGGGACCGAGCTCAACGCTGATGGAGTGAGACTGAATTTAATCAGCTGGGTGCCTGCAAGTAGAAGCTGTCTTTCAATGCCGACATCAATGCTGAAATTGTATCCCTTAAAGACATCTATTATTTCAATCTCTGAGTCATATTTGTCAACGTCAAGGTGATGCAGAACCATGTTTCCAATGTGGACTACAGCGCCTTGAGGTGGGGAACAGAAAATGGTTTGGTTGGGCAGTTTTAGTCTAGTAACTGTGTCATGCTGCTCGTAGGATAACAGGGCTTCTGCCTCTGGGGTGCTAACGAGCCAGCGGTTACCTGCCCACTGAATTTTGGTTTCCACACCTGCATCTTTAAGGGTCATTCTAGCCTGACAGTTTTGTTCAGGAGATTCATTCCTTAGACCACACAGGTAATGGGTAACGTCTCTGATAAATGGGTTGCTTGGGCATACCCAGTGGATGTCTTTGGTTTTGGTACACAAATCCAAATTAGGGACTAAATAAAGTTTGGGGTCAGCATCATGATAGGCCAATATTGAGGGAGTTTGTAGGTGTACGTGGGTCTCACCTTGCCAAAAACCGACATTCAATACTGATTTAAGCCTATACACATTAGCTCTTTCAATGATGGGAAGGTTTAGCATAAATCCTATCTCCAAGTTGTCAGGATTTACAAATATCGTTATTGCACTACCTAGGCTGTACGCCAGGTGTGTTTGTGGTGGTTGCAGTGTTTCACTAGAGGCAGATTTGAGAACCTTTTTGACCAAATCTACTGGTACCAGGTACGGAGGAATCCGTCCTTCAGCAAGGCTATTTATGGATGAGCTAACCTCTCGAGTGAGGTCCTGCATTAAATCTCTAACAACCTGAGTATACATCATGTCATTCTTTACCACTTCTGTGAGCGTTTCCAAAGCAATGCATGGTGTTATGGCTGAGTGTGAAATTATAGACGTGAAGTTATGTATGGACACTTGCTTTATTAGTGCATGTTTAAAGTGTCCTGATTGAACATGCACTTGTCCTATTTAATGCTATGCATTGTTCTCTTCGGCGGGGGCGGTGTTAGGCTCCGTTCCCTGTGAGGAGAGTTTAGTGGACGGTTTAGTTTGGTTCGCTTGAACCCATGTGTACTCTGGACTTTGCACGCTGGCTTCTAGGTTCTTTCGAGGCCACGCGAAAGTCGTTCGGAGACGGTCTTTTAAGTCAGTGACGCACTGGTGTGCCGTGTAGGCGGTTGTGACACTGACGTCTTCGGGCTGGTAGATGAGATTCAGGGGAAGTGTCCTTTGTCTTCCTGTCATCATCTGGAAAAGTGTCACCCCTGTGGAGCATGGTGAGGTAGAGCGGACTAGCATTAGGACCAGGGGAAGCTTTGTATCCCGGTCCCTGTCATGGCTGCTGGCATGTTCCTTTGACATGCTGACCATGGTGCAGTTCATTCGCTCCACCTGTCCGGATGACTGTGGGCGGTAGGGAATGTGGAATTTAACTTCCACGCCCAACATGTCAAAAAGCACGGTCAGGATGTTTGACGTGAAATGCGTTCCTCTGTCCGAGTCGATGGACAGGGGAAGGCCCCACCGGCTGAAAACGTGATTTAGCAGCAGGGCTGCTGTGGTGACAGCGGTGTCATTCGGTGCCGGCAAACATTCGACCCATTTTGTGAAACTGCCTGTTATTGTCAAAAGATATCTGTTACCTCTTGACGATTTGGGGACTGGACCGATCCAGTCAGTCTGCAAATGTGACCACAGAAATATAACCCCCCTTCGCTGAAGCAGGGCTCGGTCTAGTGGTCGTGTGGGTTGTAACTGGCTGCAGGTTAAGCAGCCTTGTACATACTCCTGGTTGTCCTGGGCCGTTGAAGGCCGGGACGTCACCTGTTGGGGAATTTTCAGATTAGCTTTGCAGCTTCTGTGTCCTCCTACTGGTGAGTCATGGACGTGTGTCAATGTGATCCCAAGTTCGTTTGAATCTTTGGGCTGAATGGGCTGAAACTCATAAAACAGCTCCTTAAGTGCTGTTTCCTCTGTTCCAGTGGTCAGTGCATCAGCTTTTTCCAGCTGTTGCATGATTTCTGTTTCGAAGCCAGGGCGGGGCTCAGTGGGTGAGTCCCGGTCTCCTGGTTGATTTGGTGCTGGTTCTGTTGGGTTGGTTGCTATCGCATACACCAACAGATTTCCTTCAGCTTCAAGCGTTGCACCACAAATGGATCCAGCAGGCAGAGCTTCATGTCGCCTGATTTGGATCATGTTGGAAGGAAAAGTAAACACGGTGTCTGGAGAGTCCTGTCTGCCGGTCAAGGATAGGGGCAGGTCTCCGATGACGGGAATGCTCAGCTCAAAGTCGTGGAAAGAGCTTTCGATGAGCACCCCAAGAGGTTTCTTCGCCACCACTTGGATCGGCATGTGGGTTGGATTCTCCACTAACAGGTAAGCTGAGCGATTGTTCAGCTCAAGCAGGGGTGTGCCCCGGATGACCAGGTTGGATTCCTGGAAATAGGAAAGGGGTTGAAAGAAAATCTGTGTGCTCTGTATTTGTTGTCCTTTCAGGATGGCTAATCTGATAGGTACACCTGCAGTCTGTGGTGGTATTAGCATGTTTGTCTCGCTAGCCACCTGGCAAGCCTGTGGGATGGTTTGCCCTGATCGCATGGCTTCAGGGGTGCCCAGGAAGGAACTTGGGGTCACGTGAGCTTGGGCCCACAGGACCTGGTTACAAGTGTCCAGCTGTGCACCCAGCCGTACCAGAAGATCAGCACCAACAAATACTGGAGGATGTAAATTCTCCACAATGCTGAAAGGATGAGAAAGCTGTCTTGTGCCAATCTGTGCATAAAGTATGCACACCCCCGTTGCTTTCAGAAGTCGGCGAGGCCAGTCTGCTGAGAGCAAGTAGTGGCTGTGTTTTGTTTCAGCCAGATGGGGCTTTTCACAGCACAGAGAGTTGTACAGATATCTGCTGACCGCAGACTTCTCTGACCAAAGAGCCAGCAGCACGTCTGGAATGAATGTGCTTTCCAGGTGCACACCTTCAGCCACTCTGGGGTTATAGGGTTCAACTCCAGAGTGTTTAAGTGAGCAGAGGAAAGATGTGTGGCTGCAGAGAGAAATTCTCTGATCGCTGAGAAGCGGTGGTGTGTCAGAGGATTTGGAAATCGGCTCTGTGGAAGGCAGAAATGGTGCTAAAAGTTCTTTGGGCTCTTCTGAGCATGTCACCTGATTGATAGGGACGGACAGTCCACTTCCAGAAGTGAGGGGCTTGGGAGTCCCCACTTGGGCCCAAAGATGACCATGATAGCAGTCAATGAGTGGGGCTAACCTGTTCAACAGGTCCTGACCCACAAGAAAAGGTTCTGTGTCCAAAGTACATATGTAGATGGGGTGCACCAGGGTCATGTCATGGAAAGTGATGTCTAACCACGCCCGTTTGGTGATGCATGACTGATCCTGAGTGTAGCTGGTGATGCCCACGTTACAGGTCTCCACCTGGAACGGTTTCCCAAGAGACACCATAGCTCTGGTCACCTCATCAAACAAATCTGAGCACATTAGACTGATCTCGGAACCCGTGTCTAAAAGAGCATTTGCAGTTACACATCCTCCAATAACTGTCGAGCAGTATGAGCGGTGTGCATTTTCATGATGGTTTAGCTCACCTAAAAACCTTAGAAAAGTGGCTTTCTGATCACCTGTTGATGGGATCTTAGAAGGTTGTCGGTGAATTTTTGGTGGGTTCCCCCCCTTAATCAGATAAACTCTGTTAGAAGGGGGAGCCTGGTCCACGCCTAGTCATGCTGGCGGGTGTTTTGAGCCTGGTTTTCCAGGAGGGTCGACAGGATTGGATGATGGCTGGGACGGCTGCGGCGTGATCTGACGCACTGTTTCGGCGAGTGACCTGCGAAAAGTCTCCTCCATCTCCTTTCTCATTGACTCCTCCATGCGCAGGTTCCAGCCTTTGTTGTCATGTGTGCTTTTCGACCTTTCTGGCCTGTCAGTTTGCTTACCGTATCGAGCTGGATCCGGCCTGTGCCATTTTTGAAACCTCTCACCTTCCATGCTGCCATGCTGACCTCTCCTATCCTGGGAAGCTTTCTTCTGCTGCGGCTCAAAACCATGTTGCTTCTTAGGGCCAAATCTAGTTTTAGGTTTGAAGGGAGGCATCTCATGTCCCTCCAGACCTAAACTCTTTTCTGGTTCGGCTTGAATCTGCAGAACCTTTTTATCACTGTCGACTCCTTTGTTGGGCCGGACACGTGTTTCCCATGCAACCTGCGCGTATTTCCTGATTTCCTGCATGGTAAGTTTCTTGGTTCTACAATGCATGGTAACCTCATAACGCACGCTTTCATGAAGATTATGGAGGAACAAAGATTTGAAAGTGTGTTCTTCCTCCAAGCCGGGAGTACTTCGTCCCTGAAAATAAGCAGCCCGCAAGCGACGGTAGTACTCTTTTGGTGCTTCAGTTCTCTTCTCTTCAGTTGCAGAAGCTGGGTCTGTAAACACAGAATATTCTTCTCTTAAAGCCTGACAAAGAGCTGAATAACGGTCACGTGTAGCTGGGGGGAGGCTTTCTATGAAAACATGGACACTTCTGGACGTGGTTTTCCAGATGAGCTTCAACTTTTCTCGTGCTGAGGGGCTATATAAGTCTAGCAGACAGCGCTCTACCTCTCTGAGATAGTCATCAATGGTGGATTCTGTATTGCTAGGATCAAAGCGCTCTATGTCTCGGGCCAGGGACTCAAGTTGACGCATCCGCAGTCCCTGTTCAGGGATCGGAGCTGGTCTATCTGAGTCCTCTTCTGACGACTCTTGCCTGCAGTAACCACGATAGGAGGGAGGCTCCAGTTCTGACCACCCACCTGGCATCGGCAGCCGTTCGTGGGACGCCGGGGGACCCTCCCAGTCATGAACTCTTGTCTGTGGACGCAGTTCAGAGGAGTGGGGTTCACCTGTGTCCCAGGAACGGTGCTCCCGTCGCCCTGGTGGGGGGAAAAGATCATAGAGGACCGTGTCAGGGGTCAGGTGGGAAGCAGGTGTTTTCCCATGATTTACATCGTGTGTGATGATCAGAGGGAAAGGACCCAGAATTCAACCAGACCAGCAGAGGTTTCTTAAAAAAAGCTCTTTAATAACCAACTCAAAAAACAGGGGAAAAAATCCAAACAGACTGTTGAACAAAAAGATGACACAAAAAATAAACAAACGAGCAGGGCAGACAAGGCTGGAACAGACCGGACAGACTGGCTCAGGTTTCTGGAGGGAAAGGGGTCAAAAAATCCAAAAAGCAAACCTAACACAGAATTTGCAGGAGGAGACTCACCCATACTCAACAGGACAACCTGGCACTGATGTCTGGTCTCAGCAGTTTATATGAAGGTGGAATCAGGTGAAACCGGTGAGAGGTGATTGCAGCAGGGGTGGAGTTAGGCAGGTGTGCAGAGTAAGTAATTAGACCAGACATCAGTGCCGAGGCTCAACACAGGAACAGATCACAAATACAAAACCTAAACTAAGAAGCATCTGAAGACATAACTAAAACAGTAAGCACAAACCTAAACAAGAATCCAAACCAGACAGAACTCAAAACAGCCAGATAACAAAAGACATGAAAGAGAAGGAAAACTAACACTAACAAACCATAACAGAACTCAGAATATTACAGAGCCCCCCCCCTCAAGGGCGGATTCCAGACGCCCTCCACGTGTATGAAAGTCCAAAACAGAACAAAAATAAATAAGCCCGGGCGGGAGGAGGGGGTTCCAGGACGGAGGGTCAGGGTCTGAAACAAAAAACGGTTAATAAAGTCCAAAAAAAGTCCAAACAAAAAACAACCCATATAGGGCGAATCCAGACTAACTGAAAAATTTTAAAAACAGGTTCCTAAACACAGAGTCTGGTGGGCGTCCCGGCGGACGACCCCAGTGAATCAGGACGTCCGGCGGTCGTCCTGGCGGGCGGCCCCGGCGTGACAGGTTCTCCGGCGGGCGGCCCCGGCGTGACAGGTTCTCCGGCGGGCGGCCCCGGCGTGACAGGTTCTCCGGCGGGCGGCCCCGGCGTGACAGGTTCTCCGGCGGGCGGCCCGGCAGATGACCCAGGTGAGACAGGATTTCAGGTGGCCGCCGGCGGAGCAGGGCGACAGGAGGCCGTCGGACTACAGGCTAAGGGAGGTTGCGCCTGCTTAATGGCTACAGGCAGCGGTACCAGGTTACTGGCTACCGAAGGAGCCTGGCTACAGGTGACTGAAGAAGGAGCCTGGCTGCAGGCGACTGAAGGGGGAGCCTGGCTACAGGCTGCTAAGGTGGGAGCCTGGCTACAGGCTGCTAAGGTGGGAGCCTGGCTACAGGCTGCTAAGGTGGGAGCCTGGCTACAGGCTGCTAAGGTGGGAGCCTGGCTACAGGCTGCTATGGTGGGAGCCTGGCTACAGGCTGCTATGGTGGGAGCCTGGCTACAGGCTGCTATGGTGGGAGCCTGGCTACAGGCTGCTATGGTGGGAGCCTGGCTACAGGCTGCTATGGTGGGAGCCTGGCTGCAGGCTGCTATGGTGGGAGCCTGGCTACAGGCTGCTATGGTGGGAGCCTGGCTACAGGCTGCTATGGTGGGAGCCTGGCTACAGGCTGCTATGGTGGGAGCCTGGCTGCAGGCTGCTATGGTGGGAGCCTGGCTGCAGGCTGCTGATGAGGCCTGGCTGCAGGCTGCTGATGAGGCCTGGCTGCAGGCTGCTGTCAGTCCCTTGAACAAAAAGAGTCTTGTGATTAGTCTTTGGAGAGGGTCCGGGAGTGACAGCCAGTAACGCCTCTCGCAGAGCTGGCTGTCAACCAGAGCAACCAGGGACTGAGGCTTCAGAAAGGCGTTGAGAGGATCAAAATCTCTAGGGGGCCCCGGGTGTTGGGCCCTTTCTGAAGGCCCAGGGTACCCGAGGGAAGAAGCGTCCACCTGGGTTTCCTGGACCAGTGGTAACCCCCCCTGGGTTCCCACTTCACAGTTCGGCGACGGACCCCTCTGGGTTCCAACGTCGCAGGACGGCAACGGGCCCTCCTGGGTTCCAACGTCGCAGGACGGCAACGGACCCACCTGGGTTCCAACGTCGCAGGACGGCAACGGACCCACCTGGGTTCCAACGTCGCAGGACGGCGACGGACCCACCTGGGTTCCAACGTCGCAGGAAGGCGACGGACCCACCTGGGTTCCAACGTCGCGGGACGGCGACGGACCCTCCTGGGTCTCCGCGTCGCAAGTCTCCAGGACCCCTTCTTGGGGCTCGGACGGAGACGTTTCCTTCTGGGCCCCCCCTCGGGGCTTGAGCAGAGGCAGGTCCTCCTGGACCCCCTCGTTGGGCTTGAGCAGAGGCAGGTCCTCCTGGACCCCCTCGTTGGGCTTGAGCAGAGGCAGGTCCTCCTGGACCCCCTCGTTGGGCTTGAGCAGAGGCAGGTACTCCTGGACCCCCTCGTTGGGCTTGTCAGGAGCCGAGGCGTCGACCGGACCCTCGGGGACAGATTCAGGGGCCGAGGCGTCGGCCGGACCCTCGGGGACAGATTCAGGGGCCGAGGCGTCGGCCGGACCCTCGGGGACAGATTCAGGGGCCGAGGCGTCGGCCGGACCCTCGGGGACAGATTCAGCGGCCGAGGCGTCGGCCGGACCCTCGGGGACAGATTCAGCGGCCGAGGCGTCGGCCGGACCCTCGGGGACAGATTCAGCGGCCGAGGCGTCGGCCGGAACCTCGGGGACAGATTCAGCGGCCGAGGCGTCGGCCGGACCCTCGGGGACAGATTCAGGGGCCGAGGCGTCGGCCGGACCCCCGGGGACAGATTCAGGGGCCGAGGCGTCGGCCGGACCCACAGGAGCAGATTTCGGTCGGCTGTAGAATGCTTGGAGGGCTGATCTGTAATGCTCCTCACCTCCTTTAATTTCTGCTCCAGATCCTCCGAATATTGGGCGAATAGGGCCTCCCTGAGACGCTTAATTATGGGGGCAAAAGTTCTTATTTTATTCTCCAGGGCCACATACTCCCCCTGGTCACCCGCTGACGGCGGACCCTCCTGGACCTCCACATCGCCCGCTGGCGGTAAAACCTCTGGGGTCTCCACGTCGCTTGCTGGCGGCGGACCCTCAAGGATAGAGGCTTCAACCGCTCGACGATGTCTGCGGCGGCAGGACGGCTGCGGCAATGCGCTCCGCCGTAGGAGGTGGCGTCCTGGACCGTACCCGGGGGGGCAGAGCACCAGCCTGGAACCCTCAAAGGATGCCCCCTGGTCTTCAGCTCTGCCGGGGACAGAGCTCCGGGGTCGCAGCAGTCTCATGTTGAGAAAAAAAATTAAAAATAGAGGAGGGAAAAAGCAAAAAAAAAGAAACGTGCTGATCTGGCGATAGGTCCTAAAACTGGCCAGGTTGTTCTGTGATGATCAGAGGGAAAGGACCCAGAATTCAACCAGACCAGCAGAGGTTTCTTAAAAAAAGCTCTTTAATAACCAACTCAAAAAACAGGGGAAAAAAATCCAAACAGACTGTTGAACAAAAAGATGACACAAAAAATAAACAAACGAGCAGGGCAGACAAGGCTGGAACAGACCGGACAGACTGGCTCAGGTTTCTGGAGGGAAAGGGGTCAAAAAATCCAAAAAGCAAACCTAACACAGAATTTGCAGGAGGAGACTCACCCATACTCAACAGGACAACCTGGCACTGATGTCTGGTCTCAGCAGTTTATATGAAGGTGGAATCAGGTGAAACCGGTGAGAGGTGATTGCAGCAGGGGTGGAGTTAGGCAGGTGTGCAGAGTAAGTAATTAGACCAGACATCAGTGCCGAGGCTCAACACAGGAACAGATCACAAATACAAAACCTAAACTAAGAAGCATCTGAAGACATAACTAAAACAGTAAGCACAAACCTAAACAAGAATCCAAACCAGACAGAACTCAAAACAGCCAGATAACAAAAGACATGAAAGAGAAGGAAAACTAACACTAACAAACCATAACAGAACTCAGAATATTACAATGTGGATCTATCCTGATTGCCACCGTAAGTTGTTTAGGCATTTCTTTCCGTATCACAATGCTATATCTGTTCTGACCTTCGCTTACCCTTCACTCAGAAGGTGTGTGAGGGCCCAGTTCATCCAATGTCCTCCAGGTGTGATCTCCATGTTTTCCTTTGGAGTTCTCACACTCAGATCCTTCTGTCTGCAAGCTAATGCGATCCTCCTCTCGCTCCTCTGTGAGATGACAGCTGCCCTGAACACTTCTCTAGCTCCCTGATTCTTTCCTCAGCTAAAGCACGCCTCTCAGTTTCTATCACTAACCTTCGGTGGTATAATGCAGATAACTCACCCAAGACATCTGCTACCAATCTACCCTTTGGCTTGCTCTGGACCTCCTCCACCAATTCCTGAATTCTCCTCTCACAGTCTTCTATGTTAAACTGATTCAGACGGGTTTGTTCGTCCGGTGTCATTTTAAGCAGTGAGCTAATGACATCCTGGGCCTCCATTCCAATGGAATGGTTTGGACCCTCAGCTCCTTTGACTGAAGAACCGCTACTATCCATTCTTTGTCAGCTATGGATAACAACACAACAAGTAACAACACTGTAGTTTAGCTCAGCGCTAAACGACAGACAACAAATAACAACGCTGTATTTTAGCTTAGCACTAAGCAACAACGCATACACTTTAATTTAGCTCAGCGCTAAACAACAACTGCTAACAACAACTGTTAAGTGGCTTCACTTTAACTGTTAACAGCAAACACGCACTATGACTCACACTACTGCAGGAAGTGGGTTCAAATACATGCGTTTAATTAGGCTGCGCAGGGGAAAAATCAACCCTGCGACTTACAACTCCTATGTTTTAGGAACGGTTAATATGCTTGTTTAACTTTGAGAATATTAACTTTGAGTGACATGGACCACTAACCTTTCGGCCAGTAATTAAGTGATAAAGCTGTGGCTTTGTTTGTGATGTAAGTTATTTAAGAACAGGTGCTCTACACATGTGTGGAAAATAGCAAAGTGTTTTGGAGCTTCAGAGGTGGCAAAGAATGACAGTTGAAAACCGTTAAATTGCAACCTTAGTTTCAAAATCACAGCTCAATTTTGACCACTTATGATGAGCAGGAGGGGATAAAGGAGGAAAGAAAAGAAAAATTACCAAAATAAAATAATAATAAAAGTAAAAAAAAAAATTTCAAAAGGGAGAAAAAAAATTAAGATATGATAATAAGTTGGGGAAAAATTAATAAAATTAAATTAAAGTGTCAAAAGGGTGTAACCATAAGGCAAGTTTAAAGAAACTGACTTTCAAAACGGTCCCTCCGGGACACTGAGCGATCTAAGCTGTCTTTAAAACCGTGACTGGAACTACCTATCCTGGCCACCAGATGGAGGCAGGGTGCCCTTCACTTTGGGAAGACTGAGCCGTAATTACACACAATGTCCAGCCGATGGGGAATCGTGTCCCTCTTTAAAACAATTATGCTGCAATTACACACAACGTCCACCAGATGGAGGCAAGGTCTCTCTTTTCAAAGCAGAACACGACACAGACTCTGATTGACAAGTAGCAGACGCTGGCTGCTGTCTATTTCAATCTAGCTGACTTCCAGTCCAGAAATCAATATTCAAACCTCAGGTTAACAACCTCAAACCACCACAAACACGTATATATTTAGTAATGATACCTCCTTAATCAATTATGACTGAATAGCCCTTTTGGCAAGGTGAGCAGTCAAAATGCTGGAATATGGATTGTGTTCATTAAATTCATAAGTTGCTGGTTATTCGATTTAGTCTAAAGGAACGCCAATAAGTAGACTCCGCCCACCCAAGGACGCCAATTTATGTTATGCCATAAGCTGGTTGAATATGCTTATTATTATTATTAATTATAATTTGGTATTATAATTTAAATAATAAATCATTCAACTCAAAATTCCGCTATAACAAATATAATTCAAATGGTGGTGATGTTAGCTATAAGCTTGTAAGTATTTATACCACTAATGCATTAGTTAATTTGCTGTTATGAACTCATTTATGCTGGAATAAATGATCAGGTCGGACTGTTAACCGACGAGGTTTATCCAGCAGGCTGTGAGAACCCCAATGTAACTGCAATTAGAAATTAAATCCTTATTCCTTATCACCATCCAATGATATTGTCTCTGTATTAATATCAGATGTTAACTCCAAAGGAGGTTAGCTCTGAATTCTGAATACCCAGGCAACTGTGAATTGGACTGAACACAAAACAATGTCTATTCCGCAGTCGTTGGTTTTATTGAACCAAAAGCAATTCCCTGTTACAGTAATTCTCTGATTCAACAACTTTGGAATTCTTACTCATTACTAAACTAACATGCAAAATATATATGTGGAAATAAAGAACAAAACAAAAATAAACAATGGATTAAAATGAGCGGTTAGCAGATCTTAACTTAACTCACAGTTCAGATACACGTCACCCTCCCAAGATGGCTGCTACGATGACGTATGAGGGGAGGTCCTAATGACGTAACCACGCTTACGCTGATGGGATAATGCCTCGCTTCGAGAGGGCGCAGCTAACTGGGAGTTTAAAGCAAAGCCCGCGACTTGAGCTCGGACAAAGAGATTAAATTGATAAGAAGAAGCGAAAAGAGAAAGGGGGGGAAGCAGGGAAAAAGATGAAAAGAAATGAAGCAGTAACCCACGGCGGGGTTCTTGATGGATCACAAATCAACACAGCAAAATCAATTGTAAAATGCATGCGCATACAAAGAAAATGTTCAGCAAAATAATTCCAACTTCGTCGTGGAATAAAAGCATTAACCAACACCTACAAAGTTCTAACGCCTGCCCAGGCACTTCTAAACACCCTGTTGGTGAGACAGAAATAAAAGGGGAGACCCCGTTACTTTGAGGTGCCTCGGGGCTGGTCCGGAGCGCTCCGAGTAGTGGCTTTCTGGACGCGTCTTGACGAGCGCAGTTGTCCGCAGGCTGCAGCGGGACGGGGAAAAAGCTCCTTCGTTTCTTCCTCCGGCTTCACAGTCGCTTTGTTGGCCAGACAAAGCGGGGTCCTCTTCGATCACTGGGAGATACGGCGTCTCTCAGTCTTTTGATCAGAGGGAATTTAAAAGTACTTATTTTAGTCGACCTCCTGTTATGTAAAGCAGGGAATAACCGTTGCGTCGAAAACTCTCGGTCCAGCGAGGAACTCGAACACGTGGCGTGGGATTACCCCAACGGAAACAGCTGTGTGTGTCTTCTCGGGTTGGCTAAAAGCCAGGGAAGAAGGAAGATTGTCGTGTGTGATCGGGTTTTATAGCCATCACCATAGCAACCTTATCTTGATCGGCGGCCATTTTGCCGTGTTGCGTGATGGGAGTTGGTGGCCATTTTGACCACATGAGTTGGTGGCCATTTTGACCACATTGCATCATGGGTAACGCAGTCCGTTACGTCCCGAATTGATGCCGTCTTTTGTCACGTCTGAACTGGCACAACATGACTTTGCATGGAAAGCGGAGAGAAATGCTGTCGCCGCTTCCGCTTTTCCACGCCCCAGGATGTGATGTAAAACGCCCCTTACTGCCCAAATATGGGCAGTAATGTCAGCCCCCATACACAGTGATTCAGACGACAATTTATGTTTTTATTTTCTTATTGATTAAAGATAAGTTCATTAAATAACCACAAACGTATTAGTTTTAGTTATAGCTAATGATACCCTGATTTTTCCTTGTTGACCGGACTTCCCCTTTAAAGGAGAGTTTTCACCCCCACTGTCATGAAATGCATGCTCAGTACGAGGGATGCCTGCATCCAATGACACAATACCAGTGGATGTCTACTGTTTTGACATGCATATTGGAGTGAATGCTGCAAGTCAGTGACTTGATGCAACAGCCTGGGTTTCCTTAGATAAATAACCTTTTTTTTTTTTAGCAATTTGAATTAAAATCTGAACTTGGCAGCATTGTATAACTGCAGTTCCACTGACCCTACTCGGTTTTGAGCTGTCCAGCTCGGCTCCTCCCTACTCGGTTTAACTTTGTGCAGTTTGTGTTCCAACTCACCAAAAAATGCCTGAAAGAGGGAAATGCATCCTGGAGGTGGCTATAACCCTCGCTCCAGGCCCTGTTTGCCACATGGTTTGTAACTAGTAAAATTATATTACAGTTTGACCCACTCTGTTCATAGGGGTCCTTAATATTAATGTCATAGCCCTTCAGTTTTTCTGAACTTACTAAGGGAAAATCCTTTTCATTTCTCCCCACACCTTGGCCAATTACTGAAAAGTAGTGATTGGCCAAGGGGCAAGAGGAGCTATTATTAAAGGTATTTGTTTTAGGTGGCCTTTAAAACATCCACAGGTGTGTCTGAATAAAACTAAAAGAGGTTGTCAGTTAACAGAAGCTGCGAAAGACATTGCATCTGGGTGTTCCCAAATTGTTTAAAGGCATAGAGACCTTAGTGTATGTAAAACCCCTGAATATCAAGAGAGTAATAAATAATTTTCAAAAATAATGCTTCTCTCATTATTCTGGTATTCAGCAAATACAAATACTTTTGGTAATCCTAATAGACCTAAAATAGCAAAAGATTATTCAGATTTCATGTCTGTCAGTGAGAAAAGAAAAGTTATGTGTTTTTTTATAGTGCATATAAATGTTGTTTCAACTGTATGTAATTTTGGCAACTTTAAATTTTACCTGAATTTTATCTGAATATGCTGTGCCATCAATAATTGTGCAAATTTGTATTTTTTTTAACTCTGAATTAATTAATTCAGAGTCACACTACCAAACTTTATAGACAGCCCTTCCAGAAAAAAAACATTATGCCATTAGATCTGCTAGCTACAAAAAGTGTGTTTATGCCATATTAAAGCCAATCTTTTAAAAAAAGTGATGTCATTAAAGTTCATCTAGGGGTACAATAAAGCAACCTAATACTTACAAGTTACATTTAAAGATCAGCACACATCTGCCTTATTCTTATCTTTCCCATTTTGAAGGGTGGTGAAGAGAAATAGGCTATTTAATTTATTAATAAATGTTACTGGGGACTTCAACCTGATTGAAAGTAATAATTTAAAGGTTTTTGCTTACACTGCCATATTTAGCAAACTGAAATGTTATTAAAAGGTGTATTTATTTATGTAACTCAGTTCAGTTAAACACATTGCACTGATTAATAATACACAGACAAAGGCTTTTAATCCTATATTTCTGTCAATATTGGGGATTGTTATGTATTCAGTGTCTTAGAATACTAAAATATAACATCACACCAATAAAGAATATTTGCTTGTCATCAGTCACTATTGTGAACTGTCTCCCATAGAGGTATTTATGGAACTTTTTCACTCCAAAACCACTGCAAGGCCTTCCTTGTCCAATTGGGGGTAGTTCTTCACAGCTGCATTCTTGAGTGTTCTTGAGACGAACCCTATGGGTCTCTTGGAGCCATCTGCCATATGATGAGAAAGTACGGCTCCCACCCCGTAGGGTGATGCGTCACATGCTAAAATGAGAGGTTTGTTTGAGTCGTAGTGTACTAACACACTACAGGACTGAAGTAGCACTTTGGACTCTTCAAATGCTTTCTGCTGCCTGGCCCCCCATGACCATTTCTCTTCTTTCCTTAGCAGGCACTGCATGAAAAGTGAGATTTTCGTCCCCGTAAACTACCGCAGATCTCCCTCATTTTTGGCAGTTAACGACAATTTGCAACCCGCGCTTGTTGCCGTTTTCAGTGCCACAAATTGTCGGAACCGGACTCTGACGTATGTGGAGAGCGATCAGCTGTACTAATGGCCCTAATTAGCATATGAATGCAGCGAACCCGCGCGGCTGGCCAGGTCTGGCTTGAATAACCTACTCAGTATTGGCTGAAACCACTTTTTTTAAATAAGTAAAATCGCTCCTGATTGGCAGCAAAACCACACGTGGCCAGGCCAGGCTTGAACGTTCCTACTGAGTATTGGATGGAACCACTTCTTTCAAACAAGTAAAATCACTCCTGATTGGTTGGCAGATCCCCAATAACTTATTTACATATATATATATATTTATTATATATATATTTATTTATTTATTCATTCATATTATGCTGTATATTCATGTTATCCTATGTAGGCTACTACACTATTATTAGGCTACCATCAAGGACATGAATGAATTTATACAGGAAATGAACATTTGCCAGGAAGATGTTTATGCAAAGAAAGAGCTTTATTAAAACAAACAACTATATACAACGCGAGGATCCAAAAACTACAACTCCGTGAACTGTCCGTTTGCCTCCTCGGGGTTGTAGGTAACTGCTGGCGGCGTTCTTTCTGAGGCAGGTCCGTTGTGCAGACGCCTACTGTGCGTGGCTCTGTACTTCGGCGTCGCCTCTAACCGGGACTGTGGCTTCACACAGAGTTCAGAGAGATCCGGTGTTGGGCGCAATTCTGTTCCCCCGTGAAAATCTGTTTCCCCTGTGTCGGGAATGCGCTTTGCAGCCGTTTTCCCAGCGCTTCTAATTGATTTCTCGGTAAAACAACTCATATAATCATGTCATGGTTGTAACAGTCAGTTTAATCGGCAGTTGTTTACAAAATTGTAGAATAAAAATAAATAAACTAGGTCTTCTTACGCTGTATTGTGTTATAAATGGCAAGATAAACGGTCTTTTTCCAACTTTTGTCACTTTAACCTGACAAATAAAAGTAAGCCATAAAACACTATTCCAGCACCTACTGTGTATTTATGATTTTACATTGCTGAAAGAGGAGGATGGGATGGCTGATAGCAGGACACAAACATTATGGCTGTTTCTCAATTCACGAGAATGCGAGCGCGTTCTCGTGAATTGAGAAACAGCCTAAGACTTCCTGAAAACACAAGAGTGTAGACTTCCCAGTACATCCCTTTGTAATATAAAATATGACAGTTTACTGGATTAAGGACATTTCTAGTATACTACATCCTATCACACATAATTTTTGAGAATTTAGAAACATTTGCTCTTTATTTCCCAAAGTTTTCGGGAGATGTCTGAAAGACCGTTTATTTATTTTTATTTTACAATTTTGTAAACAGCTGCCGATTAAACTGAATGTTACAACCTAGACATGATTATAGGATTTGTTTTACCGAGAAATCAACTAGAAGCACCGGGAAAACGGCTGCAAAGTGCGCTCCCGACACGGGGGAAACAGAATTGTGCACAACACCGGCCTACGAAATGGCGGCGGCCGTCCAATCCATCCAGAGACCACGCCAACAACGCCATCTTCTTCGCCAGGCTAGAAAATAATTAAATGAGAGTGGTATGAATAAAAATCAAACGCAAGTCACAATAACATTAAACAAGGAAGGAGAAGCAGTAAAAACAAGTCACTTACAGATAATGTCGTCTTTATCAACATCGTGTAAATGTGGAATTGCAGACATGGCTCCGAGCAAATAGGAGGTCACCGCCTCGCTCCGGTTCATAGCGCCTGCAATTTGTCTCCGAGTTGTGAAGACGGCATACTGCTTCCTGTAAATGAAAATACACTTTAATAAAGCTTGTTCTTTTGCAAGGCTACTAGGCTAATCTTAGATTTGGTTGTAGGCTAGGCTACTTTTTAGCTTAGCTAGCAGTCACCGAACATATTCTTACCTAAGCTTGGGATTCTGCACCCGTCTTCTCTTCTTGGAGTTAGTCTCTCCCGCACAGTTGTTCGACTGCAGAGCCGCCAACTTGTCCTCTATGGACAGCAACCTGGAGTTTACCGAATTCTGCAGTTAAATGAACCACTCATTCATATCGGCACTATTAGCTGACGAGACGGTCCGCTTCTTCTTCTTCTTCTTCTTCTTCTTCTTCTTCTTTCGGTTTTTATGGCGGTTGGCAACTAACTTTAATGGTGCATTACCGCCACCAACTGGACTGGAGTGTGGTACTGGAGTCTAACCTTCCCTAATAGGTTGCAAACAAATAAAACAAACACACAAACAAACATAACGAAACAAACCAATCAAAACAAAACAAACAAAAAGATCATACTAAATTATTTTTATTAGTCCTGTATTCCTCAGGAAGCCAATTACGTAGTTTACACTCATTTCCCCTGTGTTTTTTTTTGCAGAAGTTTAGCCTCATCTGTTCTCCTTGTAATTGTAAGACTAGTCTTTGTCTTTCTTCCTGATATTTATTACAGTGTACAATAACATGCTCTATAGTCTCTGGACTACCACAGAATTCAGTTGCCATCAGCATGCTTCTTCATTATTAACAAAGTTTTATTTAGACGTGTGTGTCCATACCTCATTCTAGAAAATACATCCTCCTCCTCCTTGCTTCTGTTTGTATTTCTGCTCTTTCCCACTTTATTCTGAATGTTATAGAACTGTCTTCCAGTCTGCCCACCGTCCCATAATGTTTGGCCATTTACCCTTAACTATGTTTTTGACCATACTTTTAATTTCTTCTTTGCTGTAGTGCACTTCAACATCTATATTAGAATGTCTAGCTGCTTGCTTAGCACTTTTATCTGCTAACTCGTTTCCTATTACTCCTATATGAGCTGGTACAATACCAGAGTTATATTAATTCCTGACTTTATTAGATTATTTGCAGCTTGCAGTATATCATACACAATGTCTTGCCTTGATTTTGACTGAAATGTTTTAATACTGATTAAAGCTGAGCTGGAATCTGAAGCAATTACTGCCTTCCTTGGCCTATTGACCTCCACCCAAAGCAAAGCTAGCCACACAGCAATCAATTCCGCTGTGTAAACTGCTAAATCATCACTCATTCTTTTTCCAACTTTAATGTTTAATTTTGGAATGACATAAGCAACACCCATTCTTTTATCAGTTAGTTTAGATGCATCTGTATATATAGTTAAATCCTCACTATACCTCTCCATTAAAGTGGGACTTATTTTTAGTTCATTAAACCCCATTTCATTTACTTTAACCTGAATGACCCAACCAAAACTTCTGACTTGAACATTTCCACGCTCTTGGCATTGCTTCAGTACCGACTGACTCATATGAGACAGTCCACTGATAGCAATCAGCAGTTTCTTCTCGTCAGTCTGCGGACTGGCTGAAAGTTGTAGATTGCGTCCAAGAGGAGTCGAAGGGGAGTTGAATGCGAGACATGGGTAAACTCCCCCTGCAACCCTGATTTGCATTTGTATAGCTCACAGCATTTTCATTTACATGTTAAAGCCTCCCCTAGAATTAGGAGGAGGGGGGGGTCATGGGGGGACCACGCCAAGCAAGGCCCACGTCAATTTCTGACAATTCACGGCAGTTTTCGGTGTTGCCTGCAAATTACCGTGAACAGCCGTTAACCTGAACTTCCACGACAATCTACAGTGCCGCATAGTGACGAAAATCACACTTTTCATGCAGTGAGGGTATGTAGTGGCGGCAGCAGCGTGGAGAGCTTTGGGAGGAACCTATGGTAGTAGTTCAACAAGCCAAGGTAAGCTTTTAACTCACTTACATTTTGTGGCTCAGGCGCCTCTGCGATGGCTTTCACTTTCTCTGTCAGAGGGTGTAGACCACTGGCGTTAATCTTGTGGCCTAGGAACGTCACCTCTTTTCCCATGAACTTACACTTGCTTCTCTTCAACCTCAGGCCGCTTTTCTCCAACCTTTGAAGCACTTCCTCCAGTGTTTTCAGGTGTTCTTGTTCATTTGGTCCTGTACAAAGTATGTCATCAAAATAAATGTTGGTATGCATGGCTCATGTCTAATTTCGTGAAGTGTTGCCCCCCGTTCAGCTGTGCGAAGAGGTCCACGACTTTGGGAATTGGATACTGATCCACTCGCGATGCTCTATTGACAGTGAGTTTGTAATCCCAACATAATCTCATGGAGCCATCTGGTTTTCGCACTGGGACTATGGGCGCCGCCCACTCTGCAACCTGCACTGGCTTGATTATCTTGTCACCCAGGAGCCTCTGAAGCACGCTTTCGACCAGTGGCTTGACTGCATAGGGTACAGGTCTGGGTTTACAGAATCGTGGTTGGGCCTCCCTGTCCACATTTAATCTTCGCCGTGACACCTTTGAGCTGTCCTAACCCTTCTTCGCCCTAGTAGATTTGGTCCTTCGCCTCCCACTACTATTACAGGTAAGTTCTTCACTTTGTTTTCATGTTACACCTTTACTTGTGCCATTCCCAGTACTCCTAATTTCTCTCCTGTGTATGTTTTTAATTATAGCGAGCAGGGCTTTAATTCTGCAGTGTCTGTTTTCTTCCACAGTTGTGCATACTGCTGTTTACTTATTATGGTTACTCCACAGCCAGTATCAACTTCAAATGTTACTTTCATTCCATTAACCTTCATGGTGCGTGTGATGGGCGCTACCTTTGTCAGCTCTTCTGACGTGCTGTAAATTGTGTGAAAACTCATGTCTTCTGTGTCATCTTCTCCCTCCCATCTAAGTTGATTCGCTTGCTGTTCCTTTCCTGGGCCCTTGCTTTCGCCTTTTTGCCCTCTGAACGTCGCCTTATGCACATGTAAATTGCCCGCCTTCGATCTACAAGCTTTCTTAATGTGCCCCCTTTTGCCACAATTATGACACAGTTCCGTGGCAAACTTGCATTCAGCGGCATTGTGCTGGCCTTTGCAGCGATAACAACTAGGGAATTTGCGTTGCACTTTGTCAGCAGACACTTTGTGGACACCTACTTGAGTCTTTGGCACACGTGCATGCAGCGCTGTGTCCTCGGCTAGTTTCCCTTGCATTTCTTTCACATCCTTCGACGCTGATTCCATAGCTTGGCATAATTCCAATGCCTTTTCAAAAGTTAATTTCGCTTCTGATAAAAGTCGCCATTGCATTCGGTCATCATTTACTCCACAAACCAGTCTGTCCCTCAACATCTCAGACAGTGCATCTTTGTAGCCACAATGCAGTGCTAATTTCCTCAATTCAGCCACATACTCAGCTATTGACTCGCTACTCTTCCGTATGCGTGAATTAAATTTAAATCTTCGCACAATTTCACTCGGTGTGGGGTTGAAGTGCTTCTTAAGCTCAGCAGTCAGCTGGTCATACGTTTTCGCTTTTGGCAAATCAGGAATGACTAAATTTCTCAGCAGGCTGTAAGTAGTTGCACCAACAGAACTTAAAAGTACAGCCTTCCGTTTTTCTGTCTCTTTAATGTCATTAATGTCAGGCTATCAGCTGGACACCGCCATAGTGTCCAGCTGACAGCCTGCTGTTTAAATACTCCACCGCCACGCCACGAAATGAGGATCAGCTGTGGGGCCACGCCCCCCTGTTAAACTGCCGCCACCTGTGGAGAGGACAAAGGCAGGGGCAGTGGGCAGCGGCCTGACTGGCGCTGCCCACTGAGTCCTGACAGTAACAGCATAATCAAGCCAATACAGAAACCACAAATTAAAATTTAACTAACTACCTAACTTTATTTAAGGTGGTTACTAAAATGTTTAGGAGAGGCTTTTGTACTTTGGGGAGCAGACAGACCCATACCAAAGATGGAAGCCTAAGGTGACTTTGTTTCCTGAGCGAAGGAGTAGATCAAATGAAGAACTTTCCTTCTCTTAATGGCAACGCTCCAATGTCAAGATCAGACCTCTCAACTTTTATCAAAAGTTAAGAGTGAGATTATGCTAATTTTGGGGGCGGGGCTTGTTTGGGGAGGCGGGGCTAACTGGACCCTGGAAGAGCCGGTGGAGTCTCAACTCCATCTCATTTTTATCCCACCAGACATTGAAGTAGACATGTATTACTTTTGTTAAAAAGAGAAAGAGACGTATTAATACCTTATTGTTCAGTTAATGGATTAAAACATAAAAAATTGTTCAAAAATTGTTCAAATAATACTGAATAAAATTAAGTAGTTTTAAGTTATTCACCAAATTATTACACTGTTACACATTAATCTATGGGTTTGTTTATCATTGTAGATCTATAACCTGATTGGTGAATCAGGCTGAGTTTCATCAAGTCTTTATTGTCAACATTTTCCCCTCAGCAGCAACACTAAAGCACACAGAGGTTCACGCTGCGTCTTTATGCACGATCCAGCTGCTGATGTCTCCCTCTTTTCAGCTCAATGCACTTCTAGACTGTTACAGTTTATAACCAGCCCGTTGCCAAAAAAACGCATCCCCTGCTGTTTCATAGAAATATACACTTGTAGTTGATCTAACATTTTCTACGTGTTTACATATGGGGTAAGATAGCTTTCTAAATAGATTTGTACATAAAAGGATAGTTGTGTCCATATCAGTCAGAAGTTGTGCATAACAAACATTTGTAAACTCATAATAATTTAAATCACATTCAAAAGATACAACATACGGTTTAAATAGTTACAACTTCAATAACTAATAAATACAAATTTCAAGTTCAACATCCTCAATGTTGTTTTTTTAAAGATAAAAGTAGGAAATAGGCTGTCAATCTTAAAAAACCTACCAGTTGGCACAGACGCTCAACGTCGGACTTTTTATTAAAATTACGCACTAACTCTGTAAACAGGCCACATAGGGAAGCTTAAAAGTATAATGTTCTCGCTTCAAACTACCTGAAAACGTACTGTTGAAGAACAGCAGCAGCAGAAAAGGGAGTGTTTAACTTACCACTGTGAGCTCTGCGCTGTCTGGAATTAAGCTGCGGCCGCGGTGCATTCTGAGACGGTCAGTCTGAAGAACGCATGCGCGGCTCCTATCTTCGCACTTTGTGCTCCATTAACCAGCCTTGGAAACCGTGACATTTCGAATTCACTGTTGTGAATTCGTATTCTCAAAGAAAAAATCCGTATTCTCAAGCAGCCGCCGCTGTTTGTGTTCGTAAAGAGTAAAGCACAAATTTAAACTTGAAATTTGTATTTATTAGTTATTGAAGTTGTAACTATGTAAAATGTATGTTGTATCTTTTGAATACGATTTAAATTATTATGAGTTTACAAATGTTTGTTATGCACAACTTCTGACTAATATGGACACAACTATCTTTTTATGTACAAATCTATTTAGAAAGCTATGTTACCCCATATTTACACATGTGTTCTGAACTACTAGTGTGAATTTCAGGTGTGTGGGACAATTTTTAGATTAAAAACATAGGGGGGTGCGTTTTTTGGCAGCCCCATTGCCAAAAAACGCATCCCCTGCTATCTCAGAGGAGTTGACACTTGTATGACTGTATTCCTGTATATCCATCTGTAATTAAAGGACAAGGGTCAGCAAATGCAAATTCTGCCCTGTAAAACAATGACAGCGCAATTGTCGCTCTATGATCTGAAGCCCCATTTGGAGCTTTTAAACAGGCTTTTGAAAAACTTGATAATTTGCTGCTGTAATATTATAGATTTTTCAGAATAAAAAGCTAGCAGATGTGCAGAATCAAAACATAACAGAAATACAATTATAGAGCATTCAGTATTGTAAGAAAGCCCACAATGTTTCTGGATAAATAGATTATTGTATGAGTTAAGTTCTATTCCGTTTTATGCCTCTTTCCTTGTAAGTTTGAAATGTCCCATGCTCCTGAATGCACCATAGCTTTCTGACGCTCACGAATGCATCACACTGGTCTATGAACGCTGTGTCTGCACGTTTGATCTTCCATTTAAGACAAAGCTTTGCAGTTTCAAAACTTACTTCGGCTCTCACGGTTTATTGTTGTATGTGAATGACAAGAGACCACAACAAATAAATCAGCCGTACCTCGGATAAAAACTTTGGATTTAATGTTGTTCATAACATCCGTACTTTTGTAAACGAATCTGCTAAATACACACAGTTTTTTTTCACACTAGAAGTACATTTAAACGTTTTTATATAATTAATATAAGAACAAGTCGCTCCGTTGGTCGTATTTTAATTCGTTTTCCGTCGATATTCATTTGTACAGAGCGAGGCGCGCTCCCGCGACAGGGGATGCATATCTCAGACAGGCATGCACTTTTGAGCATAACACCGGCCCACTTTCACCACTGGTTAAGACTAAAATTATTCATAACTCTGATTACTCTTCCTGCTGCTCTGTTAACACGAACTGCAGCAGGAATTACTGATGGCCACAAGTTGTGAAAGAAGCCGAAACAGCTCAGCAAAAGGCGGAGTTTTGTGGTCCGCAGCCCAGATGGGCTTTGTGATTTTTATGTGTGAGAAATGCCATGTTTGCGTGTGAAATGCCATGTGTTGCGTGTGAGCGTGTGAAGTTAGTGAAATGCGTGTGTCACACGGTCAATGCGTGAGAGTTGAGAGCTATGGTCCAGATGATGTCCTGCTTGGAAAGGCTCACAGTTTAAGTCTTCATCCTGACAGCATGGGGTGAGGTTAATCTCTTTGGCTTGACAAGTTGTTTTAGCTTCAGCTCTGACATCTGGTTGGCGAGGCTGCCATCTCTGGAACAATCAGGTTGTTTTCATCAACTGGTTAAAAGCCACAGCAGCATCACCAGTAAAATCTGTGGATCACTGGCCCCAAATTGTGGAAGAGACATGAAGAAGAGGCATCGGGCTCAGCCTCACTGGTTGTCACTGCTCCATTTGACTTGTCTTCCTTGATGAGAACTGAGCACCGTTACACCCAAACCTGTCATGATGCTTGGATGTTGTGTTAATTAGTTAATCTCACTCACCTGTGTTGAGCATTTTCCGTTGATTCCCCCGGGCTTCCTTAAAATATTATTATTTTCAGTATGCGCTTGCCGCCATCTTGTTGCCGCTTTGGTCCTTCACCAAAATTCTGACAGAACGACACAACCATGAGAAGGACCAGGCATCAGGTGGGGAAGTGATCACTCTTTTTGAGTACTTCTCTTGACAGGCGGTGAAGAATATGCACTGGGCAGGTGAGGTGGAAGAGCAGCGATCGCCGGGGTGGGGCTCAAGGTTTGCCATCCCTCTTTCTGGTCCCAGTCCCCGACGTTCCAAGTCTTCTCCGCCACAGCAGGCCAGAAGGTTAACAAATGGGAGGAAACACTTCGACGGCCAGTGCTGACGCCCCGCACGCTCTTTGCAAGGGTCAGCCACTGACACCAGCTTCGAGATGCCTGATGGCACCGATAGCAGCTTCAAGACCCCTGACGGCACCGAAGCCGGCTCTGAGACACCTGATGGCACCAACGCCAGCTCCAAGATGCCTGGCGGCACCCGAGCCTCCTCCTCACCTTGAGCTGCAGCTGCTTCTGGTCCACAGCCCAGAGGTCTTCGACAAGGATGTCCAGGTAGACATGCCTTGTGCTCCAGAACCTGAGGTCTGTGAGTTTGTTTGGGTGGTTGAGGCTCCTATCCAAGGCATCTTCTGGGTTTCACTATTACATTCCTGTTAGTGGTTTCCAGCGGTCTCCAATCTTCAGAGGAGGTTTCTAGTGGTCTCCAGTCTTTAGAGGAGGTTCCAAGTGGTCTCCAGTCTTCAGAGGAGGTGCACAGTGGTCTCCCAGTCTTCAGAGGAGGTTCCCTGTGGTCTCCCATCTTCAAGGTTCCTTTGGGGCTGCTGGCCTCCAAGATTCTTCCGGCACCGGCAGCCTTCTGAACACTTGGTCAGCTCTGGGCTACCTTCAGGTCATCCGACAGACCTTTTTTTTTGTTCCCCACTGTTGCGAAATCTATTTTCATGCCCTGTTTTCAATCCCTGTTGCTATGTTGTTTATTTCTTGAGTGGGCTTCATTAAAATATGATGCTTTTTCATGCTGAAAAAATATTTTCAGCATGCACCTGCAGCCATTTGCTGCTTTGGTCCTTCCCAGCAAATCCTGACAAAACCATCTCCTTAGTATGTGTTTCTAAACCGTTGAGGGGAGTTGCAAAATTCCTTCCTCCAGCCAGACTCCCTGTGGATGTTGGGGTGCGGCCAACTCTAGCCAATAGGTCCTTCCTCAATCAGTTTCTGTTCGAGCAATTGATGATAATTCCCCTAAAAGCCTTCACTGAACATGTGCAGACATGTCTCTCCCTTCAGCTGTCAGGAGCGAGAGACTGATTCAGGACCCAGTATTCAGCCAGACATGAGGGTGACAATAAGAAGGCTTTAATAAAGCTCAAACTGTTCAGTCAGGGAATATGCAGGCTCAGTGGTCAAATAACAGTTCCAAGTCGGTACACAGGCGGGCAGGAAAAAACAGGCAGGGACAACACAAACTCAAAAAAAAATCCCAAAACTAGCTGAGTCTGGTAAATAGATAAACAGGCAAAAATCAGGCAGGAAAAACAGGATCAGGATCAGGCTGGCACAGAGGTCAAATACGCAAATTGGGTCAGGTCAACAGGCAAACAAACAGAACAGGGAATGCTGGACTAGACTCACCAAAAAGCTCAAAAGACAATGATCTGGCAGAGTGCAGGAGACAGAGGCAGGTATAAGTAGCGGAGTGAGCAGGTGAATCGAGTAGAAACTAATTACAGGAAAACAGGTGGAATTAATCAGAGGCAGAGAAGTGACTGACAGAACCGAACTGATAGGTTGGTGACTGCTGACAGGGGAGTGACAAACTGATTAGGTGAAAACAGGGAGGTGAACAGAACTGAACTAAAAGCTTGCAGAACCCTGACTGATAATATAAAATCAGGAACAAAAGCAAACCACAACAAGACTCAAACTATTCCATAAACCAAAACTAAGACAGAACCTAAACCTAACACAGAATCGGTAAAATAGAAAGAAGTACAAAATAAACCAATAACAAAACCCCAAATCATGACTTCAGCCTGTCAATGCATCAAACTTTTACCATATACTTCATAAAAACATACTCATATTACTTCATTTAATTTTAATACATAAATGCTTGAGCCTTTAATAATAGAAAGAGTGGATAAATCTGACAATATAAGAGATTTTATGTCATCAGCTTCTTTTTAATGTCTCTTAGTGTCCAAATTATTTACTAATTTGTGAACTACATGGAATATGGATGAGCTCACCACACCACAACCTGTGTTAACTTGACTACAGCTTACCCTTATATCCAAGGCCTGCATGCAAACAGGATTGCCAAAAACCATCACATCAATATTCATCATGTCTCCACTAATCTTAGTGGAGTAACCTCAGAAGTAGCATATTACAACATTGGTTGTAAAACTTCCCAAAAAAGAACTGAAGTTGCTCACTAATTTGATAGATAGGAAGCTTAACTTCAACTAGTTGCTAGATGACTTACATTTGTTCACAATGGATTTTGTTTGGTGATGTTAGAGTAAAGAGGGTAGATATAAATGCACTCCATATTTTCCAGATGCTTTTCCTTCGATTTTAGAATTAAGCATTGTTTTGTGTTAGTGTGTCTCAGAAAATTCCAAAAACACAGCATATTCTGTTGTAAGCAAAGACAAATGTTTGAGTAGTGTTTTAATGACCAACTAGTTTTAATTTTTAGACTTTCATTGTTAGCAACTGACTGAGACTTAGTAGCCTCCTGTAACATTTAATAAATATTAATATATTTTCTCAGAGTCCTAAAATATTGGGAAAAAGAATATGTAGACCTATAAAATATATTTTCTTCAGCATTTGCTTTTTTGTGCATTTGTTTTATATCAGATCATATTTTGGAATATGATCCCCGACAGTGGCGCAGGAGTAAGGGAGTTCTTCCTGCGATTGGCAGGTTTACAGTTTCATCCCCCGCTCCAACCGTCTCAGTTGTTGTGTCCTTGGGCAAGACACTTCACCCGCTTTGCCTGACAATGCTCAGAGGGCCCATGGCGCCGATGTATGGCCCCATCAACTCTTTCAGTCTGCCCCAGGGAGGCTATAGCTACTAACATAGTTCACCACTGTCAGGGTGTGAATGTGTGTGTGATTGACTGATTGTAGTGTAAATTGCTTTGGGGTTGTCGGTTTTCACAAAGCATTATACAAGAACAAGCCATGCACCATTTAACCCCATAATTAACACTATCATCTGCTAACATTTTACAAACATCTTCCCCCTTACGTTACTTTTTTATGCTAGAGCTTATATTGCTTTACTGTTCATTTATTATCCAAATGCAAATATGCTAATCTGGTCACATTGCTGTCACATTTTTGGTTCCCTACATTATGTAATGACTGATTGGTGAGCTAAATTAGCCTCCCAGGATAGCATAGTAAGTGGGCCTAGCTTATTTTATGAAAATTTATTATATAATGGAGGCTTTTAAAGAGCACTCAGGCATGCCAATGCCAAATATGCTTCTCCTGGGATGTGTTTCCATCAGGGGCTGGGATCTGGTTGTGAAATTCTTAGCATGAATGTATAAAGTGACATAGATTGGTTGGAAGGATGTTGATATGCACTAGATAAATAAATAAAACTGTTTCAGGCTCTTCAATTGTCTGTCTTTGTGTTTTCCGTTGCCATAGGTGTTGACCTAGCTGGGATGAGAAGGCTTAGTGTGGCTCTAGATAGAGCTGGAAGATATAGAAAAAAAGGTTGTCGATAAAATAAAAATGCATATTGATCGATATCGATAATTATTGAAAATATTTAGAACCATATTTTATGTGCAGCTCTGCCTGGAAATTTTATGATATTGCTAAATGATTTAATTTTAATAAAGAACACAAACACAGAATTCCAATTAAATCTTTATTTAACCAACTTTTTTAACCATAACAGATTTTTTTAAAGAAAAATAACTTAAGAAACCTAAGTTATGTTATTAAATACTGACAAAGAATAAACTAAAGTGACCAGTAAAATGACAAAAATAAATATACCAATACCATTTTATTACAAAGAAGGGAGCCCAGTTTAGCTGCCATACCTGCTTTGTTTTGGAAGAAGCTCCGTAAGATTTCTCCAAAGATGACGCGGAGAGGCGCGGGGCTAAAACGGCTCGCGCTGCTGCGGGTGTGAGCAGCTGAGTGGCTGAGTGGCTTATGTGATGAAACAAGTAGATTGCGTTACCAGACTTTGTTTTTACCGGTTCCTTGCAAGTCTTACAAATCACTGTGGTTTATTTCTGTCAGACTGGCGAACTAGTAAAACCCTGTTTAGGGACTGTTTCCTCCGCTGCTCCTTGCTGCGACATATTCACATGCTCTGTGTTATGGTTTGAGAGGGCATCGCTTTGTGACGGCGTGCCTGGGTCCGCGATTATGATTGGTCAAGAGGAAGTAGTGACTGTAGCATCAACTAAGATGATAGGCTGAAAGGAAGGAAGGAAAACTGTCTATCGAAGTTTTATCGACCCTGTTTTTTCCTATCGTGCCACACGTCTATCGATCGATATATATTGTTATTGAATTATCGTCCAGCCCTAGCTCTGGGACCTTGAATGGCTTCTGCCTTTGCTAAATGACAGGGTTAATTATCAGGCTATTTTCTGATGACCCATTGACATTTTCTCTTGTAGCTCTAATTTAGGAGAAGTGAGGACAAGGACAGGGACAGAACAGATACGGGCAGTGTTGAGAAATGTCACTGTCAGACAATATGACAGTTAATTTACTAACTCTAACCTGGAAGGATTTAGAAAAAAACTCTTTAATTGGCATGATTTGTAAAGAGATTGCATTTGGCCTGTGGTGTCAGTGTTTGAAGAATCACATGTTATGGTGAAAGCAAAATGCGTTAGACAGGGCGACGGAGGGTGCAATGCTCACATGTGCCAGGATGACTCATAACCAAAGCAGAGGGCCAGTGTCACTGTAGTGCTTCTGCTTTGGTGCTTACGTTGTGAAGGATGAACTGAACATGGCTATTGTTAAACTATAGACCTGTTCACGGCCTCCCCTAGTTCTTTTATCTGGCAATGTGGTGTTTCTATTGTAGACTTCTGTAGTAATAAAAAGACTCTTCAAACCGTAACTGTATTTTACCATATTTAATCTAAAAGACAGAGGGATGTTTACAGATTCAGTACTGTGTTCTCATAACAACACAGCGCAACTGGTACCTGAGAACCCTGTTTTTCCTTTAGACAGACATTAAATACCAAGCATGTGTCCACTCATTGAGGGGCGTGCACAGTATGAAATCAGTGTTCCGTACATCACATTGGTGTAATGCAGACGTCCTTGTTGACACATATCACCCATAACAGTCATTCTGTGCAGTCTGAGTATGTCCGACACTTTGCCTTCAGAGTCCGTTTATCGGTAATTTTCATGGCAACCAACTTTTCAGTCCAGTCAAAGTAATTTCATAATCTCCAACAATTCCCCCTGTTGATGTGCCCCAAAGGCACATCATAACAAAACAGTTCAAATGTCCGTTAGCCCTCCACTCTCCATGCCATGGATAAACATCCATCACTTCCATGCCTTAAAAATCCAAGAGTACCAGTAGGGAACATCACAGGGCGGGCTGGGCCTTTCCTCACCAGAAGACACCATCCCGTCTGAAAGATGATAAAAACTGATGCAACCCCAGGGAAATCTCGCTCTCGGACAGTCTGAGCAAGAACTTCCCGTATTGAATCTGAAAACTATCTGGTTCCTACCAAGTATTTTAAGGATCTTAGGTACCAATCAGATCCTTTTTCTCTCTATATCAAAGCAAATACATTGCATGAACTGTAGGTCTTGGTGTGTGGGTCCATAACAGGCAGTTTCCATTCTTTATCATAAAATCATAATGCAACATCACAGCATAAATGTCATAACACATAAAATCAAACAGCATGATGTAAATCAGTAGAATAAGCCAGTTGAAAAACACAGTAACACAATATAGAAAGAGTCCGTACGTCCAGTACACAACGTAAAGAAAGCCTTCAGGCCATTCGGAGCACATGGCAGACGTGAATCTAATCGCACATAAGTGTTCATAGTTCTCTGGCTTCTATTTCCAAAGTTTTGGTCTGTCCTCTTGATCCTGCTTGCAGAGGACAATTGAGCTGGATGGTAATGAGTGTTCAGTTCTGGTCTGGGCAATGAGCATTTTATTTTGCATTTCCCCAATAAAACCGCTCTGTGAAGAAAACGAGCCCTTGTTTTCTGTCCGGAAACAGAAAAAGTGTAATTAGTGTTCTTATCAAAACCCCCATTTATGTGTCATTTATTAAAAACCTCCTTCAAAATCTTTCACATCCAAGATATTCCTGCCAACACTTATTTGGCTTTTAGCTTAAAATCCTGTGCTGTAATTATTACTTCCTGCATGAATTATATTAAAGGAGTAATCTTCAACTTCAAATGTAACTGCAGCAATTTTTCTCCATAATTCTTAACAGAATTCATCCAATGTGTGTCTCACGTTTCAATGTCTGACAGTTGAAAGTTCTCTGCAACCTACTGTCAAGGTTTCACCTTATCTCATTTAACATAGTCTCAACAATGAATTTTACTAAAACCTTTCATAAACTCCTTGCTGAACCAGCTCTAAAATACTTTATATGTGTTCTTAATGTCTAAACAGTAAACCCCTAAGTTTGTAAAAGATGCACCACAAGATTTCCAGAACTTCATTGTATTTTAATCAAAACCATTTCTACAGATCTTTTGTCTTATTTTGAAAAGCTCAGCTGAGTAAAAGGAAGTGTTTTCATGCCCTAGAGCACACCAAGTCATAATTGGTTGATATTCAGGAAGTGGGCATAGCGTAGGGAGGAGACAGGAAGCAGGTCTGTGTCATGTAGAGTAAAAGTTTAAGTGCATAATATTGCATACTGCGCATGTGTGACGCAGCCTTGAGTTCCATGCACGCAGCGTGATGTACGTCAGTCAAGCAGTCAGTAGCAGTCTGTACGAGTCATGTCATCAGTTGGTCGTGTCTATGTTCAATAAACCTTTCGTTAGCAATATACTGTCGTCCAGCAAGCGTTACTTGAAGACATAAACGCCACATGGTGTCAGAAGACAACTGGATTGGAGCTGCTCAACGTCGGACGTGAAAAAAAAAAAAAAAAAAAAAAAAAAAGAAGCGTGTATCGCCATGGCAAAGTTTACCCCACCGGAGCAGTTTGACTTCTCAAAGCCCGAAGCATGGCCTGACTGGAAGCTACGATTCAGCAGGTATCGCATAGCTTCACTGCTTGCGGAGGAAGAGGAAAATGTGCTGGTAAATGCATTGATTTATTCCATGGGAGCGGAGGCAGAGCACATATTCAAGGCTTTCACGTTTACTAATGCAACGGATGCTGATGTTTACGACGTTGTCATGGCTAAATTCGACGAACATTTCATTCCGAAATGAAACGTGATCTATGAACGCGCCAAGTTCCACTCAAGAGCTCAACAACCAGGCGAGAGTGTGGAAGCATTCGTAAGGCAACTGTATGAGCTAGCCGAAAACTGTGACTTTGGAGCACTAAAAGAGGAACAAATGCGGGATCGCATAGTGATCGGAATTCGGGATAAACAAGTGTCACAAAGACTGCAAATGAAAAGTGATTTAACACTGAAGACTGCCATTGAAACAGCCAGGCATAGTGAGTTGGTTAAGTCACAGAATACAGACAGGGGGCACGGCGTAGAGCACGTGGACAATGTAAAGTCAGTGAGGAAAACTGAACATAAGAAATTCGACAAGATGGCGAAGGCAAACAAAAGGACAAAACGAGGAGCATGCACAAGATGCGGGCGTAATCATACGGAGGCCGAGCAGTGCAGTGCAAAAGGGAAAAAGTGCATGAAGTGTAACAAAATTGGGCACTTTGCAGCTGTGTGCTATTCAAAAGCTGTGCAAGAGGTTACCGAAGCTGGTGATGATGAGACTGTGTTCTTGGGCTCAGTGGAGCTAAAACAAACGGGTGCACCACTAGCAGAGGATGAGCCACCATGGCGCACCACTCTAGAAGTAGCAGATACGCCAGTGTCATTTAAAATTGATTCCGCTGCAGACACCTCAATTATGTCTGAAGCCACATACGAAACACTACGGAGCAAGCCCAAGCTCAGTGAAGTGAAGAACACCCTCCAGAGCCCAGGTGGTACGGTGGCCACACGGGGCCAGTTTTTAGCTAAATTAAAAGCTAACATCAGGGGGCAACTGCGAAATTGCTGATTCAGAGTAATTGTTGTCAAAACTAATGGCGACAATCTCCTGAGCAGAACAGTGGCAACCAGACTGGGCCTAATTAAGCGCATAGATGAGATCAGCACATTCAGCGGCTTAGGGACACTGAAAGGAGCGCCAGTGAAAATCACGCTTAAAGAAGGCGCAGAGCCATACAGCATCGCCACGCCACGGCGAGTACCAATTCCACTACTCCCCAGAGTTGAAGAGGAGTTAAAAAGAATGGAATCTATGTGCATAATAGAAAAGGTTACTGATCCAACCGAATGGTGCGCGCCTATGGTACCTGTCATTAAAAAGAATGGAAAAATAAGAATTTGCGTGGACCTGAAAAAGCTTAACGAAAATGTGAAACGTGAGAAGTTTATTTTACCTACCTTGGATGACATCATGCCCAAGCTAGCAAAGAGTACCGTGTTCTCCAGCTTAGACGCCGAGAGCGGGTTCTGGCAAATCCCTCTGGAAGAGAACAGTGCACGTTTAACCACCTTCATCACGCCCCTAGGCAGATACTGCTTTAAGCGGCTACCGTTTGGGATTACATCGGCGCCCGAGATCTTTCAGCAAAAGATGTCTGAACTACTGCAAGGGCATGAAGGGACAGTCGTGTACATGGACGACATTTTGGTCTGCGGAGAAACACAGGAAATTCACGACCAGAGGCTAAAGCGAGTCATGGAGACCATCACCACTGCAGGTCTACATCTAAACAAGGACAAATGCAGGCTTAGCTGACCGGAGCTGAACTTCCTGGGACAAGTCGTGACCAAGGACGGCATAGCCCCTAACCAAGAGAGGGTCAAAGCCATAACAACCATGGAACCACCTCAGAACGTGAGTGAGCTGAGACGGCTACTTGGTATGGTGAACTACTTAGGCCGTTACCTACCAAACCTCTCCACGGTGTTACAGCCGCTCAACGAGCTACTCAAAACTGAACGAGATTGGTGCTGGGGTCCTCAGCAAGACAGAGCGTTCACAGAAGTGAAACGGCTAATCTCAACAGCACCAGTCTTGGAGTTCTTCGATCCGGCGAAACCAACTGTCGTCAGTGCAGACGCAAGCAGTTATGGGCTCGGAGGAGTCCTCCTGCAGAGCCATGATGGGGCCCTGAAACCTGTTGCGTTCTGTTCGCGTACGTTGACTGACCCCGAGAAGAGATACGCTCAGATTGAAAAAGAGTGTCTCGCAGGAGTGTGGGCCTCTGAGCGTTTCTACCAGTATCTTTGCGGCTTAGAGAGATACAAGCTTCTTACAGACCGCAAGCCACTGGTAACTCTAATCAACTCAAAAGACCTCGATACCACACCAATTCGTTGTCAGCGCCTGCTTATCAGGTTAATGAAGTTTAACCCAGTTGCAGAATATGTTCCAGGCAAACACCTAGTCGTCGCAGACGCCCTATCTAGGCAGCCAATGGCGGAGACCGACCCAGGTGACCTAGAAGCGGAGGTGAAAGCGTACGTGGACTCGGTGGAGGACGACCTGAGAGTGAGGAAGCCGATTATCGAGCAGATAAAAGACCAGACAAGAACGGATGCCGAGCTCCAGTGTGTCCTCAGGTATGTCCAAACGGGGTGGCCGGAACACTCGAAGAGCGTAGCTGTCAGAGCAAGCGCCTACTTCAAAGACCGTGGCACACTCAGTGAGTACAATGGATTGCTGCGACGTGGCAAGCAGATCGTGATTCCTTGCAGTATGAGAGACTTTATGTTGCAGAAGATTCACGAGGGCCACCAAGGCCTTACCAAGTGCCGAGAACGGTACAACGGCGCTGTGTGGTGGCCGGGCATCGCCAGTGACGTGAAGAAGCTCGTGACGTCATGTAAACATTGCAACATCAACAGACCGAGCCAAGGTAGAGAACCGTTGATCTCCACACCATTGCCAGACCTACCATGGCAAAAGCTCGCAGCAGACCTGTGCGAGTTCAAAGGTCGTCACTACTTGATCGTGATAGACTACTTTTCCAGATGGCTCGAGATCCTAGACCTACCAAAGACAAACTCAGAAATCGTCATACAAAAGCTGAAAAGCATCTTCACACGCTACGGGATACCAGAGGAGCTCATGACAGATAACGGTCCTCAGTTCTCAGCCGAGCAGTTCAGAAACTTTACAGCTGAATACGACTTCCAGCACGTAACTTCAAGCCCTCACTTCCCACAATCCAACGGCATGGCCGAACGGGCTGTGAAGACGGCAAAGTGGATTCTCAAGCAAGATAACCCTCATCTAGCTCTCCTGAGTTATCGCTCAACACCAACAGAGCCGACTAGGCAAAGTCCAGCCAAGTTGCTAATGGGCCGAGAAATCCGCACAACACTCCCCGTACTCAAAGAGAGCCTGCGGCCAATGTGGCCTAATCTAGAGACTGTCAAGAAAAATTACACAAAAGCAAAACAGTCATATGAGAAGTACTACAACCGCAGGTACTCCGCCAAGCCTCTACCACCACTCTCCATTGGCGATAAAGTCAGATTGAAGATCGATGGAGAAAAGGCTTGGACAACATCAGCGACTGTGCAGCGCCAGGAGGCTGCGCCGCGTTCCTTCACACTCGAGACGGAGCGAGGCGACACCCCACGACGGAACCGGCGTCACATCAGGCTGATCAACCAGGAGCTGTCATCACCACGACAGATGGATGTTCCTCAGCCGACGGATCAAGATGGACTGCGTGAGCCAGCAGAGCAGGGCTTAATCACCGCCAGTGCTCCTGCTGACACCCCTGGTTCTCTTGAACACCCTACACCAGTCGTCACCAGGTTTGGTCGGACTGTTAAACCAAACCCCAGGTATGCCATTTAGTCGAGATGATGGACAAAAGGGCAGAATAAATCCCTTCTCATCTCAGGGGACTGTG
Organism: Fundulus heteroclitus; assembly: GCF_011125445.2. Lineage (NCBI taxonomy): Eukaryota > Metazoa > Chordata > Actinopteri > Cyprinodontiformes > Fundulidae > Fundulus > Fundulus heteroclitus. The sequence continues at coordinate 26,156,454 of NC_046384.1, forward strand.
GTAGTCTACCCACACCCTTAGTTACTGTTCTGAAAAAAAAAAAAAACATTGAAAAAAAAAAAGACGAAACAGAAGAAACTTTGTAGGAATGTTTTTTTTTGTAGGGCATCTGGGAGATTTTTTGTTTATTAAATAATGACTGAGGTGAAGTGGGTGTGCAAGATTAAGCATATAATTTAAAGTTAGGCTAACAGTTCATGTTTGTATAGTGAATGCCTACTATACTTGAAAAGGGGGGGGGAGATGTCATGTAGAGTAAAAGTTTAAGTGCATAATATTGCATACTGCGCATGTGTGACGCAGCCTTGAGTTCCATGCACGCAGCGTGATGTACGTCAGTCAAGCAGTCAGTAGCAGTCTGTACGAGTCATGTCATCAGTTGGTCGTGTCTATGTTCAATAAACCTTTCGTTAGCAATATACTGTCGTCCAGCAAGCGTTACTTGAAGACGTAAACGCCACAGTCTGTGAATCAGCTTCAGCTTGACATGCATTAAACCAAAAATTACTTCTAATTGAATACTCCTTTTGCCTAAAGCGAAGAGCAAATCTAATCCCTTTAATTCCATAAATTAATAATATCTGCCTCTGAAATCTGCACATTGACCCTCCATTTTGCCACATGACCAAGCCCTTTGCCTTTCCCTCTGGATACCTCTGCCTGCATTTGTTTCATGGTTCTGACACTTGCCTGGACTCTGGATTCCACCTGCCAAACCCTGTTTCTGCTCGTGCTAAGCTCAACATCTGTGCTGCATTGGAGCACTCTGATCAGTTCCCGCCCAATCCCAAGGAATCTGAGAAGGTTAGTAGCTTTTGCTCAGTGTATTGTCACCTCCAGTGAGTTTGTCTTGGCCACTAACACCTCCAACAGTGGTTCCTGTGTGTGCCCCTGGCAACTGCCTGATCAAACCTAATTTTTTTTTTTTAATGTTCCACTGTTGTCTGACTGAATTATTGGATCCCCACTTTGTGCATGAAATGTTAAGTGGGGTTAAGGTTTAAACTACAGGCAGGTCACTCCATCCCCTCTCCTCCTAAATTCTGAAGACAGTCTGATAAACTGTGCTGTATAAAGGTAGACTCTAGTTAGTAAGAAAGTGATATGGAATTATAAATTTTTGCAGAAACTCTGTTTCTCTGCATTGAAATGGTCTCCAATGATGTCAAGCCTTGTTTTTCCAGCGATTGAGATGCTGCCCCATAGAATAGGCGGTTTGCCACTGGCTGACAGGATTTGAGGAGTTTCTTACTCATATGCGTAATACTAAATTAGGGCTGTCAAACAATAAAAAAATGTAATCACGATTAATCGCATAATTTCAATAGTTCAACTCGAGATTAATCGCAAATTAATCGCATATTTTATCATTTTATTTATGAAAGGGTAAAAACATATTTGGGCATTTTAATATGCAAATTTGCAATATATTACACTAGTAAAAAACATGCTTGTACAAAAAATATTTTTATTTTTTATTTTCAAGCACTTTTTGAATTGGAATGAAAACATGCTGGTGCCATAAAATGATAAACTCTGGCCAATAATGGCTAAATCACTAATCATAATGGCCTGATGTTTACACAATGTGTAAACAAATGTGTAAATAAATAAATATTTCATGCCTGTCATGGTTTTGACGTATTTTTTTTGTGTGTCCTGTCTGGCAATGTGGCAATAAGAATTGTTGTCTTAATGCCAGAAAGAGCCCAACAGATTTTATTCTCACAAGTGGAGCATTATTATTTTCACCATAGTGCGCTGCTTGAGTTATATATGTAAATAGTTTTATTATGTAGGGAATAATTCATGTTTATGTGGACACTACATTGATAAAGTAGAAGAGAAGAGAGAAATGAGAAGAAAAAAAAGAATGGGAGAAAAGGTGAAAGAAAGAGGAGACAGTAGAGAGAGATTGACAAAACTTCATCAGGTTTATCCTTGGGGAAAATGCTCAATAGTAGTTGTGAAGAGCCAACTCTTCACAACCCCCCCCCCCTCCCCACCCAGAGCACCGAGGCAGGGCCCAGGGGACCCAAACCCCCAGATGCCCAAAGAGACCCCCCTAGTAAAAAAATGCAGTCTCAATCACTCACTCCCACCCCAGTGCCCCCACACACAACACACAAACAGCCAAAAAAGGGGGGGGGGGGGGTGACGCAATACACTCTGCTTTGCATTCATCGCACACATCCCCTATTCCCAGGTCTAGGTGCCACCCCAAAGGAGGACCAGGCACCCGGACCTGGTACGTGAACCCTAAAGTCAAGATGGGGGGGGGGGTGGGACTCCACCACAACCCAACCTCGTCCGTCCGTTTTCTTCCGCTTATCCGGGGTCGGGTCACGGGGTAGCAGCTTCAGTAGGGAGGCCCAATCGTCCCTCTCCCCGGCCACTTGGGCCAGCTTCTCCGGGGGAATCCCAAGGCGTTCCCAGGCCAGCCGAGAGACATAGTCCCTCCAGCGTGTCCTGGGTCTTCTCCTGGGCCTCCTCCTGGTGGGACGTACCCAGAACACCTCAAAAGGGAGGCATCCAGGAGGCATCCTAACCAGATGCCCGAGCAACCTCAACTGGCTCCTCTCGATGTGGAGGAGCAGCGGCTGTACTCTGAGTCCTCCCCGGAGGACTGAGCTCCTCACCCTATCTCTAAGGGAGAGCCCAGACACACTATGGAGAAAACTCATTTCGGCCGCTTGTATCCGGGATCTCCTTCTTTCGGTCACGACCCAAAGCTCGTGACCATAGATGAGGGTAGGAATTTACCGTATCAACCGGTAAATCGAGAGCTTCGCCTTTTGGCTCAGCTCTCTCTTCACCACAACGGATCGGTACAGCGCCCGCTTCACAGCAGACGCCGCACCAATCCGCCTGTCGATCTCCCGCTCCATCTTCCCCTCATTCGTGAACAAGACCCCAAGATACTTGAACTCCTCTACTAGTGGCAGCACATCCTCCCCAACCCAGAGGAGTCACTCTACCATTTTCCGGTTCAGGACCATGGTCTCGGATTTGGAGGCACTAATTTTCATCCCGGCCGCTTCACATTCGGCTACGAACTGCTCTAGTGAGAGCTGTAGATCACGCCCTGATGAAGTCCATAGGACAACGTCATCCACGAATAGCAGAGACGCAATCCTAAGGCCACCAAAACGGATCCCCACAACACCTTGGCTGCGCCTAGAAATTCTGTCCATAAAAGTTATCAACAGAATCGGTGACAAAGGGCAACCTTGGCAGAGTCCAACTCTCACCGGAAACGAGTCCGACTTGCTAGCGGCAATGCGGACCAGACTCTGACACCGGTCATATAGAGACCTGACAGCCCTTATTAAAGGGCCCGGTACTCCATACTCCTGGAGTACCCCCCCACAGGATCCCTCGGGGGACACGGTCGAGTGCCTTCTCCAGATCCACAAAGCACCAACCTTCCCGGTTCTTTCTCCATTCCAGGCCCCCCATCCCACACCCAGGCCAGACAGCCCACAAGACAGGCCCCCGAGGACGGTGCCAACATGGCCCTGACAGGCTAGTCAAGCACAGCCCACCGCCGACTCCCCCGCAAATAAATCCTAAATATTACCCCCCCCCCCACTCCCTCCCATTCCATAGCCTAGCCACCACCCCCCCACCCATTCCCATGGAGGGCAGTGGTGTCAGCCCCAGTCCCGACCAGCTGCCCGGCCCCAACAACGGCCGCCAGCCAAGACCTGCGACCAGGTGGCACATTGCTACTTCAGGCCCCAGACTCTGGGCGGCAATCGGAGAACAGAGGTGTGAGAACGACCCCAATCTTCACTCCGCCTCCTCAAATGTTTTGCTGTTGTGTATTGTTCTCGAGTGTGTTTAAAATTGGGAGTGCCAAAGGGGGAACCCGGCACAATCCACCCCCGCTCCAGAAGGTAACTGGTGCCAGCGCACCCCCTCCAAGCAACCTACCCAGAACCTTCGATGTCTAAATGCGAATGGGGACAGAGGGAGCCATCAGGGGTGAGGCCTACACAATAAGCCCCCCCCCCCAGATGTCTTTACCCCCCTCTCCCCAAACAGAGCCCTACATATATGTGTGTTGTGAAAATGTCTAAAATTCCCACACGTCAACCGGAAGTGGTACCTTCCAACAGCGCCCCCCTCCTCAAAGTCCTAAATGTGAGGCAGCATGATGGAGCAGGCAGAGGGAGGAGTCGGGGATGGGGCGGGAAGAATTGAGGAGCCTCATGCTCTCCCAGGGAGCCAGCTCCCCTACTGACTCTGATAGGCACCTCCGATCTCCGAAAACCCACCCGGAGAAGGGGGCTCCACCAGCCGCACCACCCAGGGACAGGCAGCAGGGCCCGTGAGCCAACCACACACCAGGACCAACACCCCCACCCCCAACCCACCCACCAAACCTAATTTTTTTAAATTAATTAGTTAAACAAATAAATACATTAAACCCCTCTAGTTAACCAGCCCGCCCAAACCACGCAGACTCCGCTCCCCAGATGGAACCTGCACCAGGAAATGACTAACAAGGAACGAGATAGGAAGCCGGACATGGAGCGTTCCAAGCAGCCACATCCCCGCGCCCCCCCTCCCCATCCGAGAATATAATCCCACCCCAACACTGCCATTCAAAGAACTCTCAACACACATGACAAAAGGGTGGGTTCGACTGCATGGGATGGGTGTACTACTGCATGGGATAAGAGATGACTCCGTCAATTTAAGATACTTCCACCATGCTATCAGTGAAGAGCTGATGTTGATATTTTTAAAGCATGCATGCCCTTTTATATTTGAGCTAATAAATGGCAAATCTAAAATCATGATGTTATTGCATATTTTCTGTTCTGTGTCTAGTCAAGGTTCGTCTAAGGGATTAGGTTTTATCCATTTAGATATTGTTAAAGATTGGGTTTACCGGCCTGCTGTTACATGTCTATTGAAAACCCATCTTACCCCACTTTCAGATTTGGCCGCAAGTGAGAAAACATTAATCAAGAGGTAGAACAGTTTAATATGCATATTTAATTCATAGAAATTAAATATGGAGACAGAGTTTACATTACCAATCAAGATGATTTCACTGCGCGGTCGCGAAGTCTGTCTGAAGTAAGTTTTACCAAGACATTCCTTTTTGCTACAGTGTCTGCCCTCCTCTAAGTTAGAGAGGGAGGGGTGATCTTTTCGAACAAAGAAACTCTTCTGGCCTACTCTCCCTCCTGGGGGCCATAAAATGCCATGTTTATCTTACGCTGGAGCAGGGACAGACAGACACCACTCTGCTTGACTAAGATATTTTCCTTTTGTTTTGATCCTAAATATATTAAACCAAAAACTAGGCTAAACTAAGTCCATGTCTTGAAACCAAACTGTAAATGGTAAGATGCAATATTGTAACCCATGTCCCCTCTGTTGGTGACTTATGAAATCAAATTAAGTTCAAATTTACCCCTTTAATGTAAAATAACCCAAGTATAAGCTAATAAGCTACTAAACTAATCTAAATCTCGAACCTATTAGAATTAAGAAAAGTAAGCACCTTTATCAGAGACGTGCAAGGCTAAGATAACTTTGCAACTACCAGAAACTGTTATATGATCTAAATATGACTCCTAACCTAGATTAACAAGATGTCTTTTTAGAAATTAATATAACCTGTGAAAGCACTACACTCAGATCAAACCACAGAATAAAAAACAGATTATCATGCAATGCAAAACCAAGATTCTAACAGTACTAGCATTTAACATCTAAGGAATATGTAACTTATAAGACAAGTAGAGTGATTACAAATTTTTTTTTTTTTTTTACACAATGCATTCAATTGTTGTCATGATGTCTTGCGTTTCAGAGATGTCTTCTCCTCGCCCTTTAAGAAGATGGTTTATAAAGTAATTTGTCCCAACCGCTATCTCCACACAGCTGTATGTGAATAATTTTATCAAAAATAGAAAACAGAAACAAAATAAAAATCCAGCAGCCTCATCCGCGAGTGGCAATCGGCACGTCAAATTGTTCCGTGATCTTTCCTTGAACCCTCTGGTGACTGGTACACATGGCTCTGGAATCCTGATGGGCCCCTGACCTCTGGCCCACCACATCTGTCTGTTGGTGACCTTAGCGTGCACTCCTTCGAGGTCGGGGGTCTGTGGACTCTCCTTCACATTCCCGGACTCACCTAAGTTTATGTCTCCAATACAACCTGAAGCTTACACCACAATCTTTTAGATATCAAATGTCGTGTGCTACCTGTAATTCCGGAGGTTGACTTCGGTCCCGAAAAGCTCCTTTCAGACATATGGAATTGTATCCTGTAATGAAATTAACAAAACACTCCCACAAGAAACACACATCAAAGCTTTTGACCCCATTTACAATTTGGACTGTGCACAGATTTTAGCCAATTGTTTTTAGAATCCCCATTAATCCTTACCACCTTCCATTGTTCCATCTTTATCCTATGGGAAACCTATTTTAGAAATTTAATAGTTAATGAGACACTTTATTGTAATTTCTCTATCCCCTCCTTCCTTATGCTGGGCCTCTGATTGTCCTGTAAGAAAATGCAGCAAGCACACATACTTTAGTCTCTGGTGAGGATCGCCTTGTCTGTAAAATCAAAAATTTGTTAATGCGGTTTTGAAATCAAAGTACATTTATCCTGTAAGAATGTCAGCATGCTTTTTGGATTCAAAAAACTACCAGACATTGCACACAAAACTTCTCAGCATGTCACCACTCCATTAAACTCTGTAACCTCTGCTCCAGTTTCAGATGTCCACTCTGTGTGCTGCGAAAAAGTTCCTATTTTTAATCTGAGGGAAAAAGCAAACCCCCATTTTGTTCACCTATCGTTCTATCAAGTGTTTAAACCCTGATCCAGTTAACTCCAACTTGAGATATGCGGCTTTGAATCCTATTTAAACGGGTTCTTTAATAGAATTTGTTTAGTTATACATTAAGTTACCCTCTGTTTTTCTCTGTATTTCTATTTTATCCAGTTTTTCTTAGTTTATGTAACATTCACTTTATTGTACTGCTAAAACTGTTTAAGCCTTCCAGGAACCCAGAGGGGGCTGAGCTAACTGGCCTTATGGAGTCTGTGTCCAGCAGATACGTTCTGTCTGACACTTCGCCCATTAAATCTAATTTATGGTCCAGGCTTGTGTCTTGGGAGTAGAGTGAACAAACATTTGGAGAGTTCTTTCGGGTTTTTGTTAAACAACCGTTATCTAATTTACAATGCAGTCACATACCTCCCCTGGGTTCCTGCCCAAGAACCCTTCATCCAGGTTAATTAATGGTATCCCCTTTTCCATTTTGTGTAGTTTTTTATTTTATCCTATTATCCCTCCTTGGAACAAAAATAATTTTGTTACAAAAACATCAACCGAGAACAGTATATGGTCGTCAAGTGGAGACACATTGAAGTAGGAAAACCACTTCCCTGTATCCTGAATCCAAATCAAAATATAATGCAATTTCATCATACCATATATCTGCAAGAGGTCCTTCAAAAGTTGTGTAATGTCAGTATACCCATTGAAATGATGACTGCAGGCTGATGGCCTCAGTTGCACACAGCAATTCGATTTTGTGAGAATGCTGGATGTTCCAAGTTATTTACATACTGAGACAGAGTGGAACCTGAATAAAACACCTGGTAACATAGCAACGTCTGGTGAAAAGCTGGTTTATCATAGCTGGCAACGGTTATTTGTACAATAGAAAAATCTCAATACTTTTCAGCTGATAAGAAATAGGTTAAACGGAAAGGATCCGTTTAACCTATTTTGCTTAGAAACAGAATGTCTCAATCAGGACACATCTGTGCTTACCAGAGAGGCCCCACATCGTAAAACCGAGTCGTATAACCATCACCCCAGGAAATCCTAAACTGATAGCAGTTTGTAAATTTATGGCATGCAGCTGTTAACCAGAGACACAACTCACAGAAACCTAAATATAAGTGTAGCATGTAAAAATATTCCCACCCCAGGGGATTTTCTGTTCATAGAAGATATGGTAAAATACACCTGCTGCTGTTTAATAATGAGCAATACGGTCCTGGACATAATAGAATTAAAACTCATGTGTAAAAGGAACATATCAGTTACATAGCAAAAAATTTAATAGATATTAGTATATTTTTCAAAACCACAAACCTGTGCACTGCGATACGCTCAATTCGGCTGCCTTAAGAAATGTTTTACCATCTCCTGATCCATTTGCCTGGTGCTCAAAACATGGAGAGAAAGAAAAATATGAGGACACATGTCATCCAATTTCACATACCATTAAATTTGTTCAGTAGTATATGGCTAGAAATAACTGTCTGTGTTTTACCTTAAAGATGTTTGATACCAGTCCGTGGCTCCTGAGATGGACGCGGACTGACATGCCTGTTGCATGTCAGGCAAACATGAGATCGGAGTTAAGACTTCATATTCAAGGCTTTCATGTGTGACAATCCACATTTCTTCCCCAGTGTTGCAGTAGGAAATCGCTGTAATGTCTCTGCGAGCACCTCAGTGACAAAGTCCCCTTTTCACAACTCAGATGCTGATGAATCAAGTGGCTCCAATATGTGCAGAAAGTTCATACAGTCACTTCCCTTGACAGCTTGGGATCTGCGCTGTTCATGAGTGTTGGCCACTTTTCCAGGGTGTAGAAACATTGTTCACGGGAGCGTTATCCCTCTGCTGGGGTACTGACCTTCTAGATGTGAGGTCGTATTGGGACTTTCTGCCAGGATTTGGTGACTCGATGCCAGGATGACTTGCTGATGCGAAACAGTCCCTGGCCCAGTTTCCAGAGTGACCACAGTTATGGCAGATGTCTGTAGATGTTCGAAAAGTTCTGACATGTCCACCCTGTCTATTCGGTCCTCCGCTCCTTCCCCAATGTCTGCGCTGATCGCTACACTGCCATCCGGGTCGATGCGCAGGAACAATAAATCTGGAATCAAATGAAGAATAAAAAAGCAGAGGAGGCGGCCCCCCTCCTTGAATGAAATTAGACTGCGGTGGAACCGTCAGGGTTTGAGCACCATATGATGCGCCCACAGAGACATTTCTTTGTGCCGTCTCCTGCTTTCTCTTACTCACTTTCCGCTTTGCTTCTAGTAACTGCAATTTAAGTAATTGAAGTTGCAAGTCCTCTAAGTCTCGCTTCGACTTTCTTGTCCTCCCTTTGAGCCACATGCAAATAGTCAAACGGGTTTCCCAGCGAGCATACAAACACCCAGGCATATCAGGATTTTGTGTCATAAGTAGAGACACTAAAGAAGGAACCCCATCCAAAACTGCCCCTCTAAATAATTCACCCAGATTGTTTTCTTAATTCATTGTTTTAGGATCCACACCTGTGTGTTTGATCCATTTCTCTGCAGCTTGGGTTATGTAATCTTTAGGACGCTGTTGCAGGTCCCAGGCGAATTCAAGAAGCTCTACTGATGTGGATAATGGAAAGTGCTGTGTAACTGCAACTTCCAAGGAAGAAATTACTGAAGACAATAAAGTTTCATCAGGCATGGGGGACGTTTGAGCAACATTTTCGATGACAGCTGTTACAGTCGCAGACATAGAAAGTCTTAAAATGGCTCTAAAATCACCGAGAGCCAGTTGTAAGCCTTTGGTTAAATTTTGTAATTCAACCAACCATGATCGAGTGAACAAGTAGAAAATTCCTCTGTTCTTAAATTACTGTGTGACAAAGGCATCTGCATTTTAGAAGAACTTTGAAAACATGGATACATATACTGAATAATATGGGGACCGTCCTGTGATTATCCCGTAATATTTCCCGTTTCTACTAATTTCTGCCGTTCTGTAATATCAGTATCTAAAATTAAATGATGCAAGCCATTAACAGTTGTCATAGATTCCTCAATTGTAGCTGCTTCATTTGAGGATGACTTCAAAACTGACTCATGACTAAATGCAGGGTTAACAAAATCTATCAAATCAGCAGCAATGTCCTTTTGCCAACACAATTAAGCTCCATTTTAATCCTAACTTTTAACTTTTAGTTTTGCTCACTCGTGTTTTCCCAGACTTGCAATGAGCAGAAGCTGATAGTGTGCTATTTCCTGCTCTCTGTTAATCAGCTAGATTTAAGTCTGGTGTATGATATTCAGTGTGCGATTTACAAAAAAACCAGAGGGGGGGATCATTTCAAGTGTTTTATAAATGAACCAAATCTGTCAAAATACTGCAATATGCTTTTGCCCACACTATTAAGGTACAGTTTAACCTTAACTTATAACTTTTTTTTAGTTCTGCTTACTCGTGTTTTCCCAGGCCTGCAAATGAACAAAAGCTGATAGGGTTTACTATTCTCTATTAAACAGCTAGATGGAAGTCTGACGGAATATATCTATATATTTATCTATTATAACTAGGGCTATCAAACAATGAAAACCTTTTAATCACATTTTAATCGCAAATTATATTTTATTTCTGAAAGTGTATACATTCATTAGGCATTTCAAAATGCTATTTTGCAATAGATAACGCTAGTTAAAATTACACTCTTACAGAAGGCATCTTCCCTTTTTTGTTTTTTCCCAATTTATAATGCCTCAAACAGATGTTTAATGTTCTCCCAAATTTTCAACAACTTTCTAACCTCTTTCTAACTTTTAGAAAGAGGTTAGGAAAGAGGTTATTTTTACTTCATTGTATAGTAACGAAGTAAAAATACTTCACTACTGTACTTAAGTATATTTTAGAGTACTTTATACTTTTCTCAAGTATACATTTTCTTGATTACTTTTACTTTTACTTCACTATATTTCCGTACTTAATTGCATACTTTTACTCCGATACATTTTCAATGTTTGGTTTAGTTACTCGTTACAAAATAAGTGTCGGTTAGGCCCAGCTAGACCTGCATACATGCACAGGTTTGCCCGGAGCGCCTCCGTTTGAAGCAGTCGGCCTGTCATTTCAAAGTTGCTATGCACAAGCGGGGGCGGGGCCTGGCACTCCACGCAGCCAATCAGTAACGCGCCTGGCCTTTGATTGACATGGTAGAGAACCCACTTTAACTCCGCTCTCATTGGTTGTGCTGTCTTAAATCCCGCCTTCCCTCTTCCTGATTGGCTGTTCTCTATTACGTGTGTGTGCGTGCATGTGCGTACGTGCTTGGAGCACGAGATTTCAGTTTTGATTTTAACTGGGATACTAGACTACGAAACTAGTCCCAGTTAAGAAACTAAATATTATCTGCACTAAAATAAGTGAAAGCTGCTGAATGCAGTTCTGAACAGAAGCAGCAGAGAGAGTTTTGAATTGTTGAACTTGAGAAATGTAAGTAACCAACGCTAATATCTCAAAATAGCATTTAATTCTGAAGTATAACACATTTTATCAACAAAAACCTAATCTCCTCTATAAAACAAAATATTCTGTGCCAGGCAGGAGTTCTGAAGACTGCTGGAAAGATGGAAAAGCAAAGACTGTAGGTCATAAATATTCAGATTCTTAGCCACAGCCGTCTGAAAAAGGTGAGAGTGTCACTTTTACCATTATTTCGTTGTTATTGTTGCTTTCATTTATTTTCGACCATTTGAGGCAGTTGCTACTCTTGTTTAGACCTTTGCGTAGTTATAATAGTATGATTAGGGTTCCACAAAATAATAGTGTTATTCATTTGACTATTTCTACTTCTAGCATTAGGATAAAGACAAATAAAACAAAGGAACACAATTTACATTGGTTTTACTGTTCATAGATTTCCATAGCCTCGTGAGACCATCCTGATCTCGCGAGATTTCACGGTTTTTACTAGCAGATCAGTCTGGCTACTTTCCGTTAAAGAAAATTTGGAGCAGTTCACCAAACGAACGTCCAATCAGCGTTGGCTTTGAGATGTTTTTGCTCTTCTCCCGACTGGTTTCGGCAAGAGCTTGTGGTTGTGTTTTCGTCATCGCTGTTAGTACGTCATATGCTTCGTTGATCTGATTGGTTTATTTGGCCCGTCTATCACCAACATAGGCCAATCAGCTAACCAGTATTTTCGCCCCTTCCCAAAATTACTTCAACGGAAAGTTTCCAGATGGATATGCGGAGCAAATCCATCTGGCGGAGTCAGGCTAAGATTTCCACACTGTCCATTAATAAATTGGTATAAACCAGGGCGGGAGCTAGCAGATTTAGTGGGCAGAGAATTCCCAAAGTATCTAACATATTCTACCTCCTGCAATGGAAGGAGAAGGTTGTTATGGGCTGGCTGATATACAGCAGGTCAAAAAAGGCCATATTTTGGCTGCGGTGCTTTCTGTTCTCTTATGAAGAAAAGATCAACTAGTGCACTAAATTCAATAGATGTGTTGAAAATATGCAGTATAAAATACAGAGATTTGTGTGTGTGGTGGCGGCAGGTGTAGAGGGGGGAAGGGGGGGAGGGACTGTGTTGTCCTGGGCCCTAGCAAAGCTGTCAGCTGGCCGGCCTGCAGGTGTATCTATTAGCAGGTTTACCACTTCCTGTTGGTTAACTAAGCCTGGTTTATCACTTCACCATGTTCTTAGTATACACCCCCTTTTCCTGCACTTGGTTGTGTGTTGGTTGCTTAGCACTGACCTTGCTTGAAGACGGAAAAAAGAAAGCTTACAAAAAGGTTGTATTTTCTGTCTAAACTTGGTCTAAATTTCTCCTGCACTTGGCTGTTTATATTATTTTAAGTAAATTTGACTTTCAAAGTTTACCAAAATCTAAAAAATGTCATTCAAACTGCATTTGCTTTGTTTTACTTTTTACTTATACTTTTCATTACTTGAGTACATGTATTTTTACAGTAATTTTCATACTTAAGTACAAGACATTTCAGATACTTTAAGACTTTTACTTAAGTAACATTTCAGTCAGCTACTTGTACTTTTACCAAAGTCATATTTTGGAGAAGTACTTATACTTTTACTTAACTCCGAGATTTCAGTACTTTATACAACACTTGTCCGGTATTATCCAAGTGTGGCAGGCAGTTCTGGGATAAACAGTTCGTTCCACTTGACCCCATTGCTATCCTAACAGTACTGTAGATTTTAACCAATTTATAGAGTAATCTGAGACCTTTGAGAAGGATTCTAGTAATCTAATTACTTGAGAGAGTGAGAGTGCTGGAGATAGAGTAATACATCATCTGCATAAAGACTAATTTTATGCTCTATTTTCATGCATGTTATGCCTTTAACAACATTAGGTTGTCTGATTTCTGCCGCTAGAGGTTCGATTAAAAATGGCAAACAGTGAGGGGGAAAGCGGGCATCATCGCCTAGTGCCTCTCTGGAGACAAAAGCTGGAGGATGTTTGGTCATTTGTCCTGACACATGCTGTTGGGAAGCTGTATAAAAATTTTAACCAATTTATAAAGACATTTCCAAAACCAAATCTATGTAGAACTGTGAATAAAAAATTCCAATTTACACTGTCAAATGCTTTTTCTGCATCTAAAGTTATATTCAATATTTTTACTGTAGGAATAGTCTATTAAATTAAGTAATCTGTGTGTATTTGTGGATGACTGCCTTCCTTTAATGAACCCAGTAAGATCAGGGTGTATTATGAGAGGAGTGACTTTATCTAATCTTTACAGACTATTTTAATATCCACGTTAATTAAGGATATGAGACGATAGCTGGTGGGAAACATAGGATCTTTGCCTGGAATAAGCAGAAGACTTAGACTTTATTGTGATTTTGTATGTACAGAGTGCATACAGAACGAAATTTTGTTGCATACAGCTTATATGAATATAGTGAGATTCTAGGTGGAATAAGGCAACATTACAATGTAAAAGTGCAGCAGTGATCAAAATGTAAACAATAAAGGAGAAAAACAGAGTGCAATTACAGTGTGGAGGAGAATGTTCAAACCGTTTTTATGTGCTAAAATAATGGTGCAAAAAGGCATTTGTACAAAACTGCATTTACGTTGAGTTGCGAATAATTAAAAAGGAAACTAAAAGTTTGGCAGCATTGGTAATGCCAGATAGAAATGCAGGTAAACAGTAGAGATGCTGGTAATCAAATGTGCAAATGTGTGCGGAGTCCAGTTTATAGTTCAACAGTCTGATTGCAACAGGGAAAAAGCTTTTGCAGAACCTGGTGGACCTGCAGCGGATGCTGTGGAACCGCTTTCCAGAAGGCAGCAGAGAGAACAGTCCATGGTGGGGGTGTGAGGGGTCTCTGATCTGTTCTGTCTCTCTTCGAGGTCGGCCGTGTTTTTCTCTCCTCTCCAGCTTTCACCCCCTCCCCTTCTCCTGCTTCTGCTGCTATGTCTTGTCTTTCTGAGCACTTTCTTCATATCAACCGAACTCTGAAAAACATGGATCTGCTATTGATCTTTTTTTTCTCGACGGGTAGGCAACGAGAGGGGGACCCGTCCGGTCCTGATTATATACACCCTATATACTTGGATGGAAAATGGTGTGTCTTTTGACTTTGTCATTCCTGGACGTTTGAAACAATGTTTGAATTCAGGATACTTGGATTTCTACTTATTGGATTTGGTGGATTTTTGATGTATCAGCAAAAACATTGGATGTCGGTAGCCATTTGGCCTCGATCAGGCTGCCGGCTGCATATGACGCGCTCACTAAGGCGGTGAATGGCAGATCTGGAAGGTGGAGGAGCAGAGCCGAAAAGCTGGATGTGCTGGTACGCAGACTGGCTTCGGTGGTTGAACTCAAGGGGAGATGGGATAAAAGTGTAATGCGGAAAAGCCCGACAATTTGGAATATTGTATTTTGCCATTTGGAGCCAGCAAAAGACTTAAAGCTGACAGGAAAGTCAGTCTCATAACAAATAACATTTTTGGACAATGCCTTCCCTATCTAGTCACTCCTGGGTTGTTATGGCGTAGAGTGCTCAGAACTCTCCCCTGCTGACATCTGCGGATGCTTTCTGAACTGTTGGCCAGCTGATAACATCAAGGACAATGGCCTCTGGAGAGCGTTCACGGAAATATAAACACTTTCATCCAAACATACACACATAACTGATGCTCATATAAACTGCTGAACTTACACGCAACTAGTCTCAAATGTTTACCTTTTGCTATATGTGTCTCGTCTTATTTGTGCTTTTTCTGCAAGAGGTTTTGATATCTCAAACTGTATCCTGTAATAGGATAAAGTATGAGGTATGTTTTTCCCTCCCACTAGTCTCAAATGTTTACCTTCTGCTATATGTAGGTATGTTTTTCCCTCCCACTAGTCTCAGATGTTTACCTTCTGCTATATGTGTCTCGTCTTATTTGTGCTTTTTGTGCAAGAGGTTTTTGATATCTCAAACTGTATCCTGTAATAGGATAAAGTATGAGGTATGTTTTTTCCCTCCCACCTTCCTTTTTTTGTGGCCTCTATTTTTCCACAGATTAATGGCAGCGACCTGTGGGCACCGTGTAAGGCGGTTCCTTGGCAGCAAGGCCTCAGTAAATCGTCTCCCCCTGAAATGTTTGTGATGTTTTGTGATGGCGGTTGTACTGAAACAGCAATTTCCCTCTGGGATTATTAAAGTATTTCTGATTCTGATGATGTTACGGGCTCGGGACACGCAGTGCTGGGATGAAATGTCCTTAATGGAGGGAAGAGGAGCCCCGATGATCCTCTCTGCTGTCCTCACCACTCTCCTCATGTTCTTCTAGTTGCAGGCACTGCAGCCTCCACACCACACAGAGAGACAGCTGGTCAGAATGCTCTCTATGGTCCTTCTGTAGAAAGTCCTGAGGATGGGCGAGGGTAGGTGGGCTCTCCTCATCCTCTGCAGGAAGTACAAGTGCTTCTGTGCCCTCTTGACCAGTGACGTGGTGTTCACAGACCAGGTGAGGTTGTCTGTGACGTGCACCCCCAGGAACTTAGTGCTGCTGACCACCTCCATAGCTGAGCTGTTGATGAGCAGTGGAGCATGATGAAGCCAGTTCTTCCTGAAGTCGACGATGATCTCCTTCGTCTTCTCCATGTTCTGGATCAGGCTGTTGTCTCTGCACCAGCCCACCAGCTGCTCCACCTCCTCTCTGTAGTCCCGGTCGTTGTCGTCTCTGATCAGACCCACCACCGTTGTGTCGTCTGCAAACTTCACAATGTGACTGGTGGTGAACCTGGGGACGCAGTCGTGTGTCATCAGAGTGAACAGCAGGGGGCTCAAGACGCAGCCCCGAGGGAGGCCCGTGCTGAGGGTGATGACATCAGATGTGTTCTGTCCGACTAATGGTAGCAGAATTCATACTAGGAAATCTGGAATCTGCCATTTCCCTGAGGTTCCAGTAACATTCTGGAACCTCAGGGAGGTTGGTGCCAGAATATTCCAGAACTCTTTATAAAACTCAGTAGGGAATCCATCTAGACCTGGAGCCTTATTATTGGGCATGCTTTTGAGAGCTTCCGGAATTTCAACTGTTGTCAGCAGTGAGTCCAGGGTTATTCTTTGACTGTCTGATAATTTAGGATGTGTTATTTTATCCAGAAATTGCTTGATGTCTTTATATGACGGATTTATCTGTGACGTGTATAAAGATTTGTAAAAATCTCGGAAGGTGTTGGTTATACTTTCCGGATCACATAAGATATTACCAGTTGAGTCTGTGACTGCAAATATAGTTGTTTATTTTTAGCTGATTAGCAAAAAAGCTTCCTGACTTATTGTCATGTTCAAAATGTTTTATTCAAAGTCTTTATAATAAGAATTGATTTAGCTTTTCAATATATTCATTTAATTCTAATTTTAATTTATGGATTTTACCCAGCTTTTCCTTTTCCTGTGAGGATTCTAGAAACTTATTTTTTTCCTCCAATTCTTAAATCTTATTGTTTTTTACTTCTTTTTCTTCTTTTTATGAGATAGATCATTGTACTCCAAGTATGAAGCCCACTCTTCTTTGAAATATTTGATAAAAGCTTCATCTTAAAGCAGTGATGTATTAAGTCACCAGCTTTTGTTTTGTGGGGTTATTTTTTATTTATTATGGTCAAAGAGACTGGAGCATGATCACTAACAGTGATAGGATGTATTACCGCATCTGAAACATCAGACAGCAGCAAGCTGCTGATTAGGAAATAATCCAAACAAGAGTAGGAATGATGGACATTTGATAAAAAAGTATATTCCTTACTGTTAGGATGAAGAGATCGCCATGCATTGCAAAGACCAAAACTGCTCATGTATGGTTTGACTACATGTAATGTATTTTCAGTAATGTATTTTTTCCTAATTGGGAATAAAACTCGCCTACAATTCAGGATTTCCTTTGGAAACTGGTCATTGACGCTGAAATGCATTCCTCTCAGCTCTCTGCCCTGACTTCTGACCTGCTCTTTTTGTTTATAATGCTCAAATTTAGTTACAATCGATCAAGGAAGAAATTTATCGGGCTTCTTACCTCCGAGCCGGTGAACGCGATGAAAGGTGATGTTTTTTACCTGATCCGCCAGGATTTTCAGCTTTTGCCGGAGGAACTCATGGATTGTCACCTCGGCATCCTCTTCCTGCTGCTCCGGGATGCCTGCAAAGATGAGGTTATCTCTCATACTTCGTGACTGAATGTCAAGAATGGATTCTTTCATCTTCCTAGTTTCGCCGGACAGCTGGATCATCCGCTCGGTGAGCTTTGTGACTTATCCCCTCAGCGCTTCGTTCTCGGCTAGTTGTGCTTGGCTGTATTACAGCGACTCTCTCAGGGCTTGAAACTCCTTATGTAGGATTTCTACCAAGGCAAAACGGGCATCCAGACTGGTTTGCTTTTTGTCAATGGATTCCAGGACGTCGATGTAGCTCCTGTCTGGAGACAAAATAGAAGCAGCACTGGTTGAGCTCAAATGGGAGCATTTGGTTGATGGTGCGCTTGAGTTTGTAGAATTTTTCAACTTCCCCATTATGATGTTGTCGAAACACTAAACTTGGTCTAAATTTCTCCTGCACTTGGCTGTTTATATTATTTTAAGTAAATTTTATTTTTATTTTATTTATTTATTTATTCGAACATGATACAAATATAAAAATAAAATAGTGCACAGTAACAAGAAGTGCATAAGAAAGAAGAGAAAATACAGATTTTTGTTTCAGTTAACATATCATGCTCAAAACGGGATAGGAAGAAGTGAGAACTTATAAACTCCTACCCCTAAACACTTGAGATTTTAGAGTCCTACTGTCATTAAAAAAAAAAAAAATCAAAATCAAAGTGGCAGTTTGAAGTAACAGTTACTAATATTTACCTATACATTTTCCCATTTTATGCTGGTTTATCTTTCTAAACCCTTACACCAAGTTATTATCTTCAATACACACCTTATTGCTTTCTGTCCCCATGTGTATATCTATTGAAAATTACCTCTTTGTACCTTCTTTTGAATTGTGTTAAACTATTGCTTTGTTTTAAATCTTCATGTAACTTATTCCATAACTTTACACCTTTAATTGAAATACAGAAGCTTTTCCTTGTTGTTCTAAAATTGCGGATCTTGAAGATTGAGTGACCCCTTAAGTTATACCCCCCTTCTCTTTCAGAAAACGTGCTCTGTATGTGCTCAGGTAACAACTTCTTTGATACCTTGAACATAAATTGAGCCATTTTAAATTCTACAAGGTCGTCAAATTTGAGAATTCTGGATTCTATGAAGAGCGGGTTTGTATGCTCATAATAACCGACATTATGGATGATTCTAATGGCTCGTTTCTGTAGGACGGTTACCGGATGTAAAGAGCTCTTGTAATTAACTCCCCACACTTCACAGCAATATGATAAATATGGTAAAATCAGAGAGTTATATAGAGTATGAAGTGATTTAGCATTCAATACATGTCTAGCTCTGGCCAATATGGATATACTTCTACTGAGTTTACTCTGTAAGTGTTGAATATGAGGTTTCCAACTGATTTTGTCATCTATTATTAAACCGAGGAACTTATTAGCAAAAACCCTTTCTAGAGTTACGTCCTCTATTTGAACTTGAATTTCAATATTTTTATAACAGTTCCCAAAGACCATGAATTTCGTCTTGTCCAAATTTAGGGATAATTTGTTATGGTCAAACCATATCTTTAACTTACTAATCTCTGAAGTGACTGTTGAGAGAAGATGCTCTAAATTATCTCCTGAGGCTAGAATATTTGTGTCATCAGCGAATAAGATAAATTTTAATGCATTGGACACTTTACTGATATCATTTATATAAAGATTAAATAAAATTGGTCCCAATACTGATCCTTGTGGTATTCCACAGACAGTCTCCTGCCAATCAGATTCCACATCTCCCAATTTCACAAATTGTTTCCGGCTCTTTAAATAACTCCTCATCCAGTCAGAAACTACTCCCCTAATTCCATAGCGTTCTAATTTTTTAAGTAGGATTTCATGATTTATTGTATCAAAAGCTTTCTTTAAATCTATAAATATCCCTACTGCCAGTTTCTTACTATCTATTGCGTTGGTTATTTCTTCTATTAAGTCAGTTACGGCCAGCGATGTTGACCGGTTTGCTCTGAATCCATATTGACTGCTGATAAGTAGCGAATGTTTTTCTATGAATTGTTCCAGTCTTTTCTTAAAGAGTTTTTCCAGGATTTTAGAAAATTGTGGGAGAAGAGAAACAGGCCTGTAGTTAGTGAAGAGGTGTTTGTTGCCAGTTTTATACATTGGTTTGACCTTCGCTATTTTCATTTTGTTGGGAAATGATCCTGTTTGAAATGATAAATTGCAAATATAAGTTAGTGGTTTAGAGATTCCTTTAATTACTATTTTAATAGTTTTCATGTCCAGATCATCACAGTCAGTGGAAGTCTTATTTGTACAGTTATTCACAATGTTTATGATTTCTTCTTCTAGTACAGGGTTGAGATATAAGGAGCTGGGATTATTCTCAATTAGATATTGCTGAGTTGCAGTTTTTGTAGTCGGTATTTTTTCTGCTAATTGAGGTCCTATATTAACAAAAAATCTATTAAATTTATTGACGACACTTTTCAAATCAGTTATATTCTGTTCATTATCTATAAAATAGTCTGGATATTTGTTATTGTTAACTTTTCTAATGACTCTATTTAAAATATTCCATGTTTCCTTAATGTTGTTTTTATTCCTATCCAGTAATTTATAATAATAGTCCTTTTTACATGTTTTTATAATATTAGTTAACTTATTTTTATATTTCTTATATTTGTTTTCTGATTCAGACGTTCTATGTTTTAGAAATTCTCTATAAAGTTTGTTTTTCTTTTTACATGCCTTTTGTATTCCTTTTGTGATCCACTGTTCATTTTTTTGATTGCTTTTCCTGTTATATTGTTTGATTGGGCAGTGCTTGTTATATAATATTTTAAATATTTTTAAAAATTCATCATATGCTGAATTCACATCATTCATTTTATATATTAATCTCCAATCATAGGCCAACAACTCGGCTTCTAGAGCTCTTAGTGTCTCTTCAGACGTAACCCGTTTGTAATGCGTCTCTATTTTTTGATTGTCTGTTTTGCACTTACAGTCGTAGACTATGAACACTGGTAAGTGATCGGTTATGTCATTCATTAATATTCCACTAGTTAAATTATTTTCCAGCACATTTGTAAAAATATTATCAATTAAGGTAGCGCAGTGCGATGTAATGCGACTGGGCCTGGTGATTTGACTTTCAAAGTTTACCAAAATCTAAAAAATGTCATTCAAACTGCATTTGCTTTGTTTTACTTTTTACTTATACTTTTCATTACTTGAGTACATGTATTTTTACAGTAATTTTCATACTTAAGTACAAGACATTTCAGATACTTTAAGACTTTTACTTAAGTAACATTTCAGTCAGCTACTTGTACTTTTACCAAAGTCATATTTTGGAGAAGTACTTATACTTTTACTTAACTCCGAGATTTCAGTACTTTATACAACACTTGTCCGGTATTATCCAAGTGTGGCAGGCAGTTCTGGGATAAACAGTTCGTTCCACTTGACCCCATTGCTATCCTAACAGTACTGTAGATTTTAACCAATTTATAGAGTAATCTGAGACCTTTGAGAAGGATTCTAGTAATCTAATTACTTGAGAGAGTGAGAGTGCTGGAGATAGAGTAATACATCATCTGCATAAAGACTAATTTTATGCTCTATTTTCATGCATGTTATGCCTTTAACAACATTAGGTTGTCTGATTTCTGCCGCTAGAGGTTCGATTAAAAATGGCAAACAGTGAGGGGGAAAGCGGGCATCATCGCCTAGTGCCTCTCTGGAGACAAAAGCTGGAGGATGTTTGGTCATTTGTCCTGACACATGCTGTTGGGAAGCTGTATAAAAATTTTAACCAATTTATAAAGACATTTCCAAAACCAAATCTATGTAGAACTGTGAATAAAAAATTCCAATTTACACTGTCAAATGCTTTTTCTGCATCTAAAGTTATATTCAATATTTTTACTGTAGGAATAGTCTATTAAATTAAGTAATCTGTGTGTATTTGTGGATGACTGCCTTCCTTTAATGAACCCAGTAAGATCAGGGTGTATTATGAGAGGAGTGACTTTATCTAATCTTTACAGACTATTTTAATATCCACGTTAATTAAGGATATGAGACGATAGCTGGTGGGAAACATAGGATCTTTGCCTGGAATAAGCAGAAGACTTAGACTTTATTGTGATTTTGTATGTACAGAGTGCATACAGAACGAAATTTTGTTGCATACAGCTTATATGAATATAGTGAGATTCTAGGTGGAATAAGGCAACATTACAATGTAAAAGTGCAGCAGTGATCAAAATGTAAACAATAAAGGAGAAAAACAGAGTGCAATTACAGTGTGGAGGAGAATGTTCAAACCGTTTTTATGTGCTAAAATAATGGTGCAAAAAGGCATTTGTACAAAACTGCATTTACGTTGAGTTGCGAATAATTAAAAAGGAAACTAAAAGTTTGGCAGCATTGGTAATGCCAGATAGAAATGCAGGTAAACAGTAGAGATGCTGGTAATCAAATGTGCAAATGTGTGCGGAGTCCAGTTTATAGTTCAACAGTCTGATTGCAACAGGGAAAAAGCTTTTGCAGAACCTGGTGGACCTGCAGCGGATGCTGTGGAACCGCTTTCCAGAAGGCAGCAGAGAGAACAGTCCATGGTGGGGGTGTGAGGGGTCCAGGTTGCTCTCCAGGCTCGTCAAGGTCTCCTCGTCCAGTTTGTTTCCTCGTAAAATACGAGACAATTGTTAATGTTTAAACCTTACTTTGTTTAATTTTCAATTATTGGCTTGTACCTACATGGGTGGATGTAATTTGAACTACATGTATGCCGCCCTTTTACTTACGCACAGATCTCGCGAGATCTCAACCGCTCATCTCCCGCCCTTTTTGACGTATTTGGCCCACATGCAGATCACACTCGGGAGGCAAAGAACGGTTCAAAGCGTTTATTATAAACACACAGGTTGTACATGGGAGAATGTGCGGATGAACCACTACGAGGTAGCGATGGGGAGAGACGCGAGACCGGGGCCCGCTCAATCTGCAGACGAGAGGGGGACTGTTAGACAGGGCTCAGAGAAACAGAGGCCGTGAGAGTGATGGATGAGCTCACCGCCGAGCACGGGAACCTAGCCGGGGGGGAGTGGAGCGGAAACTCCCTATGATGGCAGATGGTGACTGAGCGGCAGGTGGGTGGGCAGGTCGAGGAACCAGGGGTGATCCGGTGAGGTCGTCAGCCCGACTTGGTAAGACCAAGGGAGCCTCGGAGCGGGATCCGGAGCAATGAGTGAGGAAGCTTGACTTGGGATGTCTTAGGTATGAGAGAGCTCTTTGGAGTGGAATTCAGAGCGTGAGGCAACCTGAGAGAGACAGGAGACAAGGATTACATAGGGAACGAAGACAGTGGCCAACTAAAGCGTACCACACTGGGTTAACACTCTAGCCTCCTAAACATATATTTACATATAAATTAATACATTTTACATTTAAATAAAGTCATAAGTTTTATTGTTAGTTTTTTCACACATCTAATCCTGAGCTTTCAAACCAACAACAATAATTTCTTTGTATATTCTTGCATTCTGTTTATATCCACATTCGTACAGTTTTTTAAAAACCCTGGATAAAGGTTTTAAATTTCCAGGTCATTCCAGAGTCTTACCCTTTGCTTGAAACTGGGGCAGGAGCTTAATACCCCTGAAAGATAACTGTTTAGCACAGCTTCATGTGCTGACACTGTAACTTCAGGGTACTTCATCTGGCAATTTGATTCAGCCTTCGTTTGTCAAATACAGAGACAACAAATTAATAAGCATTAAGGATGATTCTGCAATGTTATCAGGGTGAAAAAACTCATCTTCAGGACCAATCTCTGCTCAAAATGGTGATCTACACTGCTTAATCTACTTTCAACAGTTATCACCGCTTATTGCACCGTAAACTGCAGAAAATACGGGCAGAGTTGCTCCCTCTGCCTTTACTCCCTCGGCTCTTATGTCACTCTAGAGGAGGATGCGCTCCAGCACATAATAAGGCGGAGGGATATTTCAGCTGGTTATACTCAAAGTGTCTGTAGTGCAAGCAGGTCTCTTTTATAACTCGTTTATCATCACTTATTTTAGAGCCCAAATAAGTGACTTCACTTTCAGAAACAAGCACAAAAAACTGCAACTTGCGACTCATGAAATTTAGATGTGACTTTAGAAAGAAGAAGCTCAAAGTCGCATAAAATAAGTGGATTTGGCAACAGTGAGCGCGGGTCTGTTTTGCTACAGTCTCTAGCATTCTTGGAACTACAAAAAGCACCGAGGGTAAAAAAAAAAAAAAAAAAAAGTTTGGAGAGCGCTGGGGGAAAAAAAAACATAAAGAACGGTGTGTGTTTTGACGCGTTAATAACACGTTAAAACTGACAGCCCTACTATAAATGCATTATCCTTTAAAAAGTTGGTGTGATGTCAAGGAGAAATAAACAGACAATTGCTGTAAGGAACCAGAATTTGGACCTGAAATTCAGCAAGACACAGAGGCTTTTAAGAGATTTATTAGAGAAACAGGTGTAGAAACTTTTGGAACTGGCTCAGGAACATCTGCAAGGCTGAGAGACAGGTTTGTGGCTATGAGTCCAACAGTGGGAATTGTTGAACACTGTATAAAACCCACTTACTATCTCTTAAACCCGGGATGAAGCATTGAATCCAAGAAGTGGTTCCAGAAGAATCTTGGCTTGTCCTTTGCTTGCAGAAGTTGCATCCAAAACTGAACTAGATATAGTGGAGAAACTCCAGGGTCTTTCACAGTGATTCTGAAGCAGGCTGAGGTATCAGAGGGAGAATCCAATAGGCAGAGTACAGAGTCCTGTCCAGGGTCTTGATTCTCAGTGCTAACTAATAGGAGGAAGAATAGGGGGGCTTGGCAGAGTCAGGCAACAGGCACAGGTTGATGTCCAGAAACAGGACAGCAACCTGAGAGTCACATTGATGTCCTGGTGAGTCCGACAGGAGAGTCCAACAAGGGAAAGGCAAACAGGCAGGAAAGCAGTCAAGGACCGCTGGAAGGTCTACTTACTCTACAGTTTTTGAGAATCTGGCACCTGCACACTGGAGGAGACAGAAATATATAGGCAACACACAGGTGCAGGAAATCAGGAGATAATTGTGAGCGCACAAAGAGCAAAATGTGATGTCAGCAGTCAGCAGCAGAGACACAGAATCACAGCCAAAAGCTTTGAACGTTGCAAATTGCTGTAACATTTGTTGCCAAGAAACATTGTAACAAAAAATCAACCAAACACAACCTTTCTTACTATTTTGTTTTTTCTAATATATTTTATTGAATTTTCTCTTTTAGGACATAATAAATTTACAAGCAACACTAACTTAACATTGTACACATGTACTTGCATTCACTCACACACTCACCATTCAAACCTTCATTTGTTCTAAGAAAGAAAAAATATACAAAACTCTTTAGATTAAGACAGAGACAAATAACAATACAGTATGAAAGTAGAAACTGTAGTCAAGACATCCATCCAAGACACTCATTAATAAGCTCTGTCGTCAGTCTCTATGATCCTCATATATGGCTCCCAGAGGTTCTCAAAGTCTCGCTGTTTACCTTTGCCGATGTATGTTAGTTTTTCCGGTCCGAGCGAATTTGCAATTTCCCAGGGAAGGGGGGGTCCATGCTCCTTCAGCTTAATGCAATAGATCGTTTGGCTTGAAGAAGTCCGTAATCTATCAATTTAGTTTTAGTCTGCAATTGTTTAAATTCCACCTGGTATATTCCTAGAACACAGATTTTAACCTCCAATGGGACTTTAACCTTAAACAATTCAGATAGGCATCTAATAACATCCCTTCAAAACTTCTGGATTTTATGACATTCCCACAAACAATGGAGAAGAGTTCCTTTTTCAATTAAGCATTTGGTGCAAGTGTCTGGAATGTCACTGGACATATGATGAAGCCTAACTGGAGTTATGTGGGTTCACATAAGCCATTTGTATTGCAGAAGCTTAAATCGTGTGTTTATCGTTTGTGTCTGTGCTTTTAAACAGGCCTGATTCCAGTCTTCCTCATCTATATTTTCAAGAGTATCTGATCTCCAAGCGTCTAGCTTGTCAATTGCTGAATCCTTGGAGGAAAGCATTAACAAATTATAGAAAACCGAAAGAAAACCTTTTCCTTTTATGTCCCCAACGCACACTTCTTCTATTTTTATTAAGGGTGGAATGTCAACTATTCGTTTCAGTTTTGATGACATACAATTTTTCATTTGTAAGTATTTAAAAAAAAAATTATGGGGTATTAATACTTCTTGCATAACTGATCAAATGTAAGCAACCTGCCATCTGCATATAGATCTTTAATTTTCTGAATGCCTTTGGTTTTCCATAGTTTAAATCCTCCATAAATTTTTCCTGGGGTGAACCTTTCATTACCCCAAACAGGGGTAAATTGTGATAGTTCTGGTCGGTCACCTCCAGGTTTATGTGCTGCATGCCAAATTATAATTGTATTTTTTAAGAAAGGGTTCTCTGTGTTTTTTTGTGTGTTCTTATATCTGAAGAATATGGGAAGGTGTTTAAGGGGAGATCTGGAACAGATTGCTGTTCAATGTCTACCCAAGCTGGAGGCGCCATTGGACAAAAGTAGTGAGTAGCTGATGTTAGTTGAGCAGCCATATAATACCATCTGAGATTAAGGACTTGAAGTCCACCTCTTTCATAGGGCAGATCGAGTAGCTTTAGACAAAGTCTTGCTTTTCTATTACTCCAATTAAATTGATTAAATAGTTTGTCCATACTGTCATAAAATGAATCTGACAGTGGCAATGGAAGTGTTTGAAAATAGTTCAAATATTTGGGCAGGATTGTCATTTTTAATAAATTAATTCTACCCATCATGGATATAGGCAAATTTGACCATCGATTTAGCATTTCTGTGACTTTTTCCACAGGGGGATCATAGTTTGCTGTGCTTATTTCTTTGAGGGATGGAGTAATCTTAATGTCTAAATATGCAAAACCTTTTGTAGTTGTTTTGAATGGGGTAACCACAATAGGACTTCTCCTTTCGTCTTCATTAAGAAACATTAATTCTGATATAGAATTATTAATATTATTTTTAATTATTTAGAATAATTTATATCCTCGACTGTTTTAAGCAACATACGAAGAACGGACCCATAATCTTAGTATTGTAATATTCTGGGTTCTGTTCTGGTTTAAGTTATTTTGCCCTCTTGCCTTAGGTTCTCTGGTTGCTTTGAGTTTTGTCTTGTCTAGGTTCTTGTTTACTGTTAGTTTATCCTGTTTTGTCATCAGTATTAGTCTCAGCTTTATTTTCTGTTTTAGTTTTGTACTTCGGGGTTGTTTTGTTTCTTATCAAATCGGGTGTAGTTTGTTTCTGTCCACTTGTCTTGTCAGCTTTTTAGGTTTGTCTGATCTGTTCTTGTGTTGAGCCTCAGCCCTGATGTTTGGTCTAATTACTTACCCTGCACACCTGCCCTACTCCACCCCTGCTGCAATCACCTCTCACAGGTTTCACCTGCTTCCACCTCCATATAAACTGTTGAGACCAGACATCAGTGCCAGGTCATTAGTGATGGTGAGATGAAGCCTCATGAGGCATTGAACCACTTGAGCCAACTGGTTCGAGAAAGGGTTCATTTCTTGGAGCTTCATGTGCACACAAAGCCACCTACTGGCCAGGTGTATAATCACAGCCAGCTGTATCTTAACACGTGTGATGCATTGATTTTTTGTCTATTACGGCTCTTGGGAATGACTTCACAAAAGGTGTAGGACGAAATCATTTGTCTACATAAATTATGTATACACATATGTGTATAATAAAATATTGTTTGAATGTATTCTCTGTGTGTAATTATTCCCAAAATAGTAGTGTCATGTGATATGGCATGGTGTGTAATAATCAGACCTCTCAACTTTGATCAAAAGTTAAGAGTGAGATTATGCTAATTGTTTTTTTTTGGGAGGGGGGGATTATGGTCAACAATTTCCCCTCAGCAGCAACACTGAAGCACACAGAGGTTCCCGCTGCGTCTTTACGCACGATCCTGCTTCTGATGTCACCCTCTTTTCAGCTCAATGCACTTCTAGCTTGTTACAGTTTATAACATTCTCATCACCTTTCACAGCGACAGGTTTCTCAGTCAGTCGCTGTGCTGACCAGACAAATTTTTATTGCTCTCGTCAGTGCGGCGGTGCACTGCGCTCAAATGAGTCCTCACTTGATTTTGTTGGTCTCGCAAACACTAAGGATTACGGCACAGACGGCTGACACCACTTTTCAAAATAAAAGCAGCATGTTTGCGGTGTATTGACTACGTCTTTTCACACATATTTACATCATTTATGATATATTTATATTCATGCTTCATGTGTCATTTTTTCCATTATTTTGGCCTGCTGGTGAAAATGGAAATATATACTTTGGTCACACTCTTAAGCCTCAAACAACTTATTTTTTCCAGGTGACTATCTTCACTTACAGATGACAGATGATGATCTCCAGAAGTCCATCTACATCAGGGTTTCCCGCAGCGCTATCTTGGCGAGGCGGCCGCCTCGCCAAACTCACGCTACCGCCTCGGCAACATTCAAAAAAACAAAACAAAAAAAAAAAAAATGTGACGTCAACACGCAGTTTGTTGTTGTTGCTTTCGCGCGTGCGTGAATGGCAGGGAAAAAACACATGGATACCCCCCGCTCCGCAGAAAACGTGTCGTCCATCTCCCCCCCCCCCCCCCCCCGCTCTGCGAGTCGGTCCGCGGAAAAGGTGTCGTCCACACACCCCACCCCAAAACCCAAACTCACCGCCTCGCCTAAGCAAATTCCTGCGGGAAACACTGTACATGATTTGTGATTTAAAAACAAAAACATTTAAAAACCCTTACATTGACTCAAGTTAACCAGTTTTGACAATATTAAACCTCCTTATGTTGCTCAACAACTTACATCCAAATGTGATGTAGAATTTAAAAATAAGAGCCACTTGAAATCAGTATATATTAAGTAATTTTTAACAAAGTTGCTGTCAGTCTAGCAACTAAATTGAGATAATCAATCGATGATTCCACTTCAGCATGATAGTAGAACACCTCCAGATGTGGCTCAACAAGTTCCAGAAAATTCTG
Organism: Fundulus heteroclitus; assembly: GCF_011125445.2. Classification (NCBI taxonomy): domain Eukaryota; kingdom Metazoa; phylum Chordata; class Actinopteri; order Cyprinodontiformes; family Fundulidae; genus Fundulus; species Fundulus heteroclitus. The sequence continues at coordinate 26,185,041 of NC_046384.1, forward strand.
ATGTGGCATTTCAAAATAAGAGCCATTTGAAATCTGTAAAGATTAAGTAATTTTCTAACAAAGTTGCTGTCGCTCTAGCAACTAAATAGTAGATAATCAATCGATCATTCCACTTCAGCATGACTGTAGAACACCCCCAGATGTTGCTCAACAAGTTTCAGTCAATTCTGATGTTAAATTTCAAAATAGGATCTTTTTGAAATCGCTATACATTAACTGATTTTGAACAAAGTTGCTGTAGCTCTAGCAACTAAATACTAGATAATCAATCGCTGCAACCACTTCAGCATGATAGTAGAACACCCCCAGATGTGACTCAATAAGTTTCAGACAATTCTGATGTGGAATTTCAAAATAAGAGCCATTTCAACTATGTTTATATGAAGTAATTATTAACAAAGTTTCTGTTGCTCTAGCAACTAAATACTAGAAAATCAATCGATCATTCCACTTCAGCATGATAGTAGACCACCCCCATATGTGGCTCAACAAGTTTCAGACAATTCTGATGTGGCATTTCAAAATAAGAGCCATTTAAAATCGGTATTTATTAATTAATTATTAACTAAGTTGCTGCCACTGCAGCAACTAAACCGTAGATAATCAATTGATGATTCCACTTCAGCATGATAGTAGAACATCTCCAGATGTGGCTCAACAAGTTTCAGACAATTCTGATGTGGCATTTCGATATAAGAGCTTTTTGAAATTGCTATATATTAACTGATTTTGAACAAAGTTGCTGTAGCTCTAGCAACCACATACTAGATACTCAATCGATGCAACCACTTCAGCATGATAGTAGAACACCTCCAGATTTGGATCAACAAGTTTGAGACAATTTTGATGTGGAATTTCAAAATAAGAGCCATTTGAAATCTGTATATATTAACTCATTTTGACCAAAGTTGCTGTCACTCTAGCAACTAAATAGTAGATAATCAATCGATGCTTCCACGTCAGCATGATAGTAGTACACCCCCAGATGTTGCTCAACAAGTCTGAGACAATTTTGATGTGGAATTTCAAAATAAGAGCCATTTGAAATCTGTATATATTAACTCATTTTGACCAAAGTTGCTGTCACTCTAGCAACTAAATAGTAGATAATCAATCGATGCTTCCACTTCAGCACGATAGTAGAACACCCCCAGATGTGGTTAAACAAGTTTCAGACAATTCTGATGTGGGATTTCAAAATAAGAGCCATTGAAATGAAATAAAATTGAAATTTATTCGAACATGATACAAATATAAAAATAAAATAGTGCACAGTAACAAGAAGTGCATAAGAAAGAAGAGAAAATACAGTTAACATATCATGCTCAAAATGGGGTAGGAAGAAGTGAGAACTTAGAAACTCCTACCCCTAAACACTTGAGACTTTAGAGTCCTACTGTCATTAAAAAAAAATCAAAATCAAAGTGGCAGTTAGAAGTAACAGTTACTAATATTTACCTATACATTTTCCCATTTTATGCCGGTTTATCTTTCTAAACCCTTACACCAAGTTATTATCTTCAATACACACCTTATTGCTTTCTGTCCCCATGTGTGTATCTATTGAAAATTACCTCTTTGTACTTTCTTTTGAATTGTGTTAAACTATTGCTTTGTTTTAAATCTTCATGTAACTTATTCCATAACTTTACACCTTTAATTGAAATACAGAAGTTTTTCCTTGTTGTTCTAAAATTGCGGATCTTGAAGTTTGAGTGACCCCTTAAGTTATACCCCCCTTCTCTTTTAGGAAACGTGCTCTGTATGTGCTCAGGTAACAACTTTTTTTGTACCTTGAACATAAATTGAGCCATTTTAAATTCTACAAGCTCGTCAAATTTGAGAATTCTGGATATTATGAAGAGCGGGTTTGTATGCTCATAATAACCGACATTATGGATGATTCTAATGGCTCGTTTCTGTAGGACGGTTACCGGATGTAAAGAGCTCTTGTAATTAACTCCCCACACTTCACAGCAATATGATAGATATGGTAAAATCAGAGAGTTATATAGAGTATGAAGTGATTTAGCATTCAATACATGTCTAGCTCTAGCCAATATGGATATACTTCTACTGAGTTTACTCTGTAAATGTTGAATATGAGGTTTTCAACTGATTTTGTCATCTATTATTAAACCGAGGAACTTATTAGCAAAAACCCTTTCTAGAGTTACGTCTTCTATTTGAACTTGAATTTCAATATTTTTATAACAGTTCCCAAAGACCATGAATTTCGTCTTGTCCAAATTTAGGGATAATTTGTTATGGTCAAACCATATCTTTAACTTACTAATCTCTGAAGTGACTGTTGAGAGAAGATGCTTTAAATTATCTCCTGAGGCTAGAATATTTGTGTCATCAGTGAATAAGATAAATTTTAATACATTGGACACTTTACTGATATCATTTATATAAAGATTAAATAAAACTGGTCCCAATACTGATCCTTGTGGTACTCCACAGACAGTCTCCTGCCAATCAGATTCCACATGTCACAATTTCACAAATTGTTTCCGGCTCTTTAAATAACTCCTCATCCAGTCAGAAACTACTCCCCTAATTCCATAGTGTTCTAATTTTTTAAGTAGGATTTCATGATTTATTGTATCAAAAGCTTTCTTTAAATCTATAAATATCCCTACTGCCAGTTTCTTACCATCTATTGCGTTGGTTATTTCTTCTATTAAGTCAGTTACAGCCAGCGATGTTGACCGGTTTGCTCTGAATCCATATTGACTGCTGATAAGTAGCGAATGTTTTTCTATGAATTGTTCCAGTCTTTTCTTAAAGAGTTTTTCCAGGATTTTAGAAAATTGTGGGAGAAGAGAAACAGGCCTGTAGTTAGTGAAGAGGTGTTTGTTGCCAGTTTTATACATTGGTTTGACCTTCGCTATTTTCATTTTGTTGGGAAATTATCCTGTTTGAAATGATAAATTGCAAATATAAGTTAGTGGTTTAGAGATTCCTTTAATTACTATTTTAATAGTTTTCATGTCCAGATCATCACAGTCAGTGGAAGTCTTATTTGTACAGTTATTCACAATGTTTATGATTTCTTCTTCTAGTACAGGGTTGAGATATAAGGAGCTGGGATTATTCTCAATTAGATATTGCTGAGTTGCAGTTTTTGTAGTCGGTATTTTTTCGGCTAATTGAGGTCCTATATTAACAAAAAATCTATTGAATTTATTGACGACACTTTTCAAATCAGTTATATTCTGTTCATTATCTATAAAATAGTCTGGATATTTGTTATTGTTAACTTTTCTAATAACTATTTAAAATATTCCATGTTTCCTTAATGTTGTTTTTATTCCTATCCAGTAATTTATAATAACAGTCCTTTTTACATGTTTTTATAATATTAGTTAACTTATTTTTATATTTCTTATATTTGTTTTCTGATTCAGACGTTCTATGTTTTAGAAATTCTCTATAAAGTTTGTTTTTCTTTTTACATGCCTTTTGTATTCCTTTTGTGATCCACTGTTCATTTTTTGATTGCTTTACCTGTTATATTGTTTGATTGGGCAGTGCTTGTTATATAATATTTTAAATATTTTTAAAAATTCATCATATGCTGAATTCACATCATTCATTTTATATATTAATCTCCAATCATAGGCCAACAACTCGGCTTCTAGAGCTTTTAGTGTCTCTTCAGACGTAACCCGTCTGTAATGCGTCTCTATTTTTTGATCGTCTGTTTTGCACTTACAGTCGTAGACTATGAACACTGGTAAGTGATCGGTTATGTCATTCATTAATATTCCACTAGTTAAATTATTTTCCAGCACATTTGTAAAAATATTATCAATTAAGGTAGCGCAGTGCGATGTAATGCGACTGGGCCTGGTGATTTTAGGATACAAGCTTAAACTGAACATGGTGTTAATAAATTCTTCAGTCATTCTATGTCTATTTGGATTGAGAAGGTCAATATTGAAATCCCCACAGAAAAATATTATTTTTTGATTAATTGTTATAAATTTTTCTTCTATCCAGTTGTTGAATACTTCAATGTTTGATCCAGGGGCTCTATAAATGCAACTCACTAAGACATTTTTCCTTTTTTCCACGAGTATTTATATTGTCACACATTCAAACATGTTGTCCATCACAGTTGACATTGTTTCGATCAACTTATAATTAATCTTCTTATCAACATATAAAGCTACTCCCCCTCCATTTTTGTTTTCTCTGTTCTTACAAACCATTTCATAACCATTGATTTCAAAGTCTATGCCCTTATCACTATTGAGCCAAGTTTCTGATAAGGCAATAATAACATTGAATGTCTGTGAAAGTTGTTGGAGGTATTGTTTGATGCTGTCAAAATTTGCATAGAGGCTTCTGCTATTAAAGTGAATTATTGACAGCTTTTGTTCCATTTTAATGCTGTTATTGAACTGATCATCACTGTAATAGTGACAACTATCATTGCTGACATTATAGAAGTTGTTATCAGGATCAATGTCAGTTTCAATATCTTGCTGATGATAGTTTCTGTGTTGGAATACGGGTAGCTCTATATCCTCATAGGCCGTGATCTGTTGCATGTTTCTCTTTCAGAAGTGAACGTCAGCTATGTCTGGCTGTCTGTCATACATTGTTGGATAATTTAGGGGTACTAGTACGTGGATGGGTGATCCACTTATCATAACGTAGGTAAGCAATGTCCCCTCTTTGACGTGCTGCTTTTAAGTCCGGCATTAGTTCCTCCCTCCTTTTCCTTACTGCATCCGTGAAGTCTTCGTTAATGAAAATCTTAGATCCCTTAAGTGCCTTGGTGCTCTGCAGAATAGTTGATCTGTCCTTGTATCGTAAAAATTTGACAACAATGGGCCTGGGTCTGTCTCCTCTATGTTTACCGGTGCGGTGAGCTCTCTCAATGTCAACCTTATGTTGAAAGTTTAGCTTTTCATTTAAAATAGTTTTCACTTTCTCCTCAGTCTCAGCCCAAGTCTCATTTGGTGATTCAGAAATTCCATCAAAAACCAGATTATTTCTCCTTGATTGCCCCTCAAGGTACTCCATTTTATCCGTGATAGTCATCATACTTTCACATACTTTAAATATGTCTGACTGCACCGTGTCATTTCGGTCTCTGTGCTTAGCACTTTCTACTTTAATGTCGTCAATGTCTTTCTGCAGACTGGTTTTAATGTCCTGTAGTTCTCGTGTCATTGCGTCCATTCTGGTGTTAGTAGTGTCCAC